>NW_007726388.1:107791-262310 GCF_000696425.1 Galeopterus variegatus | reverse complement strand
GGAAAAAGACAAAAGACAAAAAAAAAAAAAAAAAAAAAAAGTTATTAATTTAGGGCCGCCCCGGTGGCGCACTGCTACAGTGCGCCGCTTGGGAGTGCGGCGGCGCTCCCGCCGAGGGTTCGGATCCCACATACAGACCGGTTCCCGCTCACTGACTGAGCAAGGTGTGGGAGCAATACTGAGGGTTGCGATCCATTGCCGGACACGAAAAAAAGACAAAAAAAGGAAAGAAGTTATTAATTTAATGCCATAGATAAATCAATGGATTTCATCCATTGCAGCAGCTCCTGGATCAATTTAATTTATTTAAACTAATACCAGGTTTTAGTTTAAATAAAAATTTAACTCCAAAAAATTATCATGAAAATATTAGTAAGGTTTTTCTTCAGAAAATTGCTCTAGTCATCATGAAATCTCTTATGAAAAAAAAATTTTTTTTGTAAGTCATATACAGGTTGTGGACAGAATAAAACCCATGATTTATATGGTTTACATATTACCCAAAATGAGAGATATGTTTGCAACCTAAGCTACTTAATTTCTCTTCTTATCTACAAATGTATTTATTTTCATACAGTTTTTGGCCCTCGCAGAATACAAGCATAGTCTCCAAAGCAAAAAGTATGTGGGGTGAACTGGAACCTCTGTTTCCCTGAAAAGAAAGGAGACTCAGGTCTGAGGCTGGGATTATAACAGTCAAAATGCTTAAAAGCTATCGCTTATTGATCTATCAATTGACTGAATTTTTTGCACACAATGTTTCAGGCATGATGCATACAACATATGACCTCTCATCCTCCAGACAACCTCTAAGGGAGGTAATACTCTCATTTTATAGATGAGGAAACCAAAGCTAACAAAGATGAAGGCACTTGTCCAAGTTCATTTGCCTAATATTTGTCAGACTGAGATCAAAGCCCAGGTCTAATCACAAACCTGTTGCAATGTCCAGTTACATTTACTATCGTAAAGGGCAGTTTCAAATCTCAAGAGTATAAAATCTCTTTTATAAGTGACAGGCACCAAACTCACCTCTATACTTCATATACTTAACACTTGTTTTTCTTCTAGGCAAATTACAGAGCTTTGAAATATGATTGTAAAGTTTTAAAATCTTCATGAAGTCAGTTAAACACATCAGTAAAGCAAGTGTTCAAGTGTCTGTGCAAGCTATGTGCGTAGCAGTGTGCATCGTGTATGGGGCAGAACTCTGACACTTCTACTGAGCACTTATTCAAAATATGGAACTATTTTTCTGGAGACACACAAGAGAAAACAAAACAAAAATGAATCCTGTCTACAGACCCCTTCCTGTGCAAGTGATTTGACTATCTAATATGGCAAACATATAATTTGTTCAATTTTCATAATAATATACCATCTTTGCTATATATGTGTCCGTTAGCATGACTAACAACTTAACTACACGTACAATTTGTATGCCTAAATGATCTGTCAAATAACTGCCATTAGAAGCTCAGTTGCTGATATTGCAGCAACACATTCTAAGAAAGTATTAAATATTCAGTATTTGGTAATGTTTAAGCATAAACTTGTATTAAGCCATGTTGTAGAAACATGAATATCTGTGCCTTTTCTTTCTGCCAACTTTTCCTTTCTCTCTCCAATCCTCAACTTCACTTCTCACACTACCTTTATAAAACTACAACTTTTAACATGCACTTGGCTTCAGTGTCAGAGCATATAAGGAATAGCCATGTGGAATGTATCTTTATTGCTTGTAAAATTGCTATGGGGGACATTATGGAGCTCACTGTCCCTTATATAAAAATCGTTTTGACAAATTCATCTTCGAACTCAGAGATAGGAAAGTTTGTCTGTGTTGATGAACTGGTGTGCTTTCTTTCCGTAGAAAATGATAGCTGTGTAATCCATCATGTTGTCTCTGTTTAGGCTGTTACGAAATGGTGAACTAGGACTTTGTGCAAGCACGGCACGTTCCTCAGGTAGGCTCTCCTGCATACATTCATTCACCGGTTTTCCCCTTTAGCATTCATTGTAGTCATTTGTTTGTTGTAGCAGTTGTTGTTCTTGCTATGTTTATGCATTTAAAAAATATTTCACCACTTATTCCTTTTGGAGTTAGGTTAAGGGGCAAATGAGTTAATAGAATTTTATGTGTTTGCAGGTGTGTGTGTGTCGGTCTGTCTTTGTGCGTGGAGGGGAGAGAAGGAAAGAGAGAGCTAGAGATACATTTCTCTAAGATTCACAAATTCTATTTTATTGCTTTTCACCATGCAGTCATCCTGAGATTATTCAGACTCTATGGAGAGCATAACATTATGCTAGATATATAAATAAAAAACATAACAAAAATCTGAATTTGTGAGGTGCGAGGCCATGAGAATATAGTTACTCTTAAAATTGTTCAAATTCTGCTTTAAAAATTTCAACCCTTTTTTTACTGGTTACATAAGAGCAATCGAAGAGGTCTGCCAGCCTATTACTCTAAATACATAGACCACATTCTTGTGAACGTACCTTCAATTAAATTTTGTAAATCAAGATTTATTTATTTTTATTCTTCTTTGTTTCAAAAGTATTTGGTGCATTTAAGGAACTATGAAGTAAATGCAAACTAAATATACATTAATTAAATGATAATAAAGCTCATGCTAAGATGGCTAGGGCTAAAATTTTAATGTACTTCAACATATTGGTATTGGCGTTATTATTTGTAAGAAGCTTAGCACTGAGGGCTTTCACTTAAGAAAGGGGACCACCTCTACTAATTTAAACACACTTCCTTACAGATATTTATTACTGTTCAACTTAAATTTTTTTTCCTGTAAATGTAGCTCCTGTATATGGTTTTTGCTAAGTGGCTCCACAACACAGTCTCTTTAAGTGTTGCCTAAGAATCTGAAATGTTTCTAAAAGGGGGATGATTCAGAGGAGTCAGCAGCATCAGGCAGGGTAATAATAGAATTAACAGGCATGGTTGAGAGATCCAGGCTCCTGGTTTATGCCATTTTATGATTAACTGAGGGTCAACTGTGTTTGCTGTGGAACCAGGTTCTGCAAGGGAAGGGGGCTGGCATGTGAGGAATGCACATTCTGGATGCATAATTTCATTGAACACAGTGAAGTTTCAACAGTGAAGTCTGTCTCTCTCCCACCTCTTCACAGCACACCCTCTTCTTACCTTTTGTTTAATTCTGGATGGTGTGTCTACATGCTGTCCTGCTACCTTGAACTCTCAGCTGGCTATGAATAAATGGATACCTACTACAGCAGCTGATACGGGTTTAAAGGATTACCTTTGGGAGAATATTTGCAATTTAATAGGAAACCTCAGTAGATGGAAACCCTGCAAGACTCAATGGAATGATCTCTCATGGTCAATACTTAGTCTTTATGATAGGCCAAAGGCTGATGTTGAAGTGAGAGAAATTTCTAGGATGGACTCAAAATCACATTACAGAAGCGTCCAGACCTGTTCTCAGTCTGTCATTCTGGAAATACAAATTTTTGCTAATCTTTAATCTAGTAACTGAAAATCTTTAACATTCGGGCAATATATTTTAGAAAAAGAACTGATAAAATACATAGCATAGGTTTTAACATATCAGTGTGCTCCCACAAAACACTGTGCATTTTCCTTTTGTTAAAGACTATTCCATAACCAGGGTCACTAATGAAAAGTTTTCAAAATTGCATATTTCCTCTCCCCTTATTTTGAAAAGTCTCTCATCTTTCTCATTTTCACCAGTTTGGCAAGTATATTTTTTCCTCCTAAATTTGGGATAGGGTACTAACAGCATTTTTAAAATTCATCCATCAATTATCCTTTTTTTCCCTTTAGAAAACTATTAACCTTTTTTTCCCATTGATTTGACTGCCTCACAGTCAAATCAACTTACCTGTACTTGTTTTTCATGGTTCACTGTGCAGGAATGAGCAATGATTTCCTTCGTCAACCATCCACCTAAAAATTGTTTTGCTTATTAGTCAGTATAAATTGTTTTCCTACCAAAACATAGCATATCAGCGTGGAAGGATTTATTGCCCAATTTCACTCTACTGTTTTTTTCTCTGTCCAGTACAGAAGCATAAAAATACTGGTGTCTGATGTGCTGTAGAATGAGAACAGACTGTGTTACCACAGAGGCCCAAGTTCTCTTCCATTTGGCAGCGTCCTTCCTTTGTGGCTTTATCTTTTATTTGTTCCTGACATGAATCATTCCCTCACACTCATCTGGACTGCTTCCTTAGTATGCTCTTTAAGCCTGGATTACCTCTCATAAACATATTTCTTTAATTGCCATCTCCTGAATACTTTCCTCAATCTATTTATATAGAAGTGAGACTTTTTCTGATTGTTCTCCTATAACCTTTAGTCTGAACCACTTATATGACTTCTGTCGCTTGAAGCTTGATAGTGGATTTTTGCATACTTGTGTACTTGTCTTAAATTTCTAATGATTATAAGTTAACTCTGTCCTACTCTCATATCGAGCGTCTACCATATGCTAGATGCTACATGCTGTATTATAAACAGAAAATACAAAGAAGAGTAAGATACAATCTCTGCCCTCAAAAGCTTACCGTTATAAGATAGCAACACACATTTAAACAAATAATTAGTGTACAATGTCATCACAACAATAACAGGGTGATTCTCAAAACATTAATGAGACTCAGGAAAGTATTATGGGTGTCATGGATTATCTTTATCAAGAGGGTGATATCTGAGTTGGGCCTTAAAGGATGAATTGTTCCGAAGGGGAAGAGGCATTGGTAACAGAGGAAATACATTTTATGGAGGAAGAAAGAAACATGGCATATTTGGGTGACACAGACTGACGATCCATTACTCAATTCCAAAATCCGAAAAGTTTCAAAGACTGATGGTTTTTTTTTGGTGGCTGGCCATTGCAGGCTTGACCTCCATGTTACAAAGCAGCACTCTAACTAGCTGAGCTAACTGGTCAGCCCCTGACAGTTTTTTCTTAACTCATTTGGTATTGATCCTGATCTGACCTGATCTCAGTTGTCAGGAAAACTTCACCTGAACTGACTTGAGATGAATGATTTTATGTTTTGTTGCAGCTGTATTGATGTGTTTGATGCAATGTTATCCCAGACTTCTGATAGATAATCTGAAGTTGTGCACCAACTTACCTTTCTAAAATCTAAGAAACTCTGAGTTCTAAAACACATCTCTCCCAACCTCTGTTGGATTGTAGGGATATAGAAATTCTAATAAGTGTTAAGGTGGAGTGAAAAAGATAACACCAGAAAGATGATTTGGGGCAGTCTGTGTAGGCAATTTTATTCAAAGGCTAGTCAGTTGGGACTTGGCCCTACGAACAAAATAAAAAGTATGCATGAAATCCCTGCCTTCACATGATTTTCAAGGCCTGTGTCTTATATTCTTAGACTTTAGCAAGAGTGACCTGTCCTTTCTGGGTCTTCCTTTGCCTTCACAGGTAGAAGCGAACACTTGCCTCCCCTCATGGCATTTGCACATGGCTTCATTCAGAGAATCATTGTAATACAGCACACTGCATCACACAGCTTTGGTGGTTTGTTTCTCCACTTAATTAGAACAGAAACTACATCAAGAGACCATCTACTACAATTCATTCAGCTACTCTGGTTTGTTTACTTATATATTTATTTATAATTTTTATTTATTAGCTTACTTTTAACTCTTCTTGTTCCAAAATGATTTAAGATAGCTGGGACCATCTCTCAATAACTTTGTATTAAATTCATTCATTAAAATAAAATTCTACATTTATAGTGCTCTTAGTGCCCGGGGTCTGTTCTAAGGACTTTATAAAAATTACAAAATGATTAAATGATTAAAGTCATTTAATCCTCACAACAATCCTGTGAGATAGGTAGTATTATAACACCCATTTTTAAGTTGAGGAAACTAATACTCAGAGAGGTCAATTAATTTGGATAAGGCCATTGAACTAGTAGCTGTTATAGCCATATTATTTTGTCTTTACCACTAGACCACACTGCCTCCCGATGTATAAATTTGCATTTCCTGCACTGGCCAGCAAAGTGTCTTGCATATAATATGTTCTCAATACATATTTGTTGATAGATGAACAAAATTTAATGTTTTAAAATAATAATTTGCCTGAAATTGCAAAAGCATACTTCTTCTTTCAGTGACTTCATGTTACCCCATTCTAAGTGCCATGTTTGGAGGATGTCCATGGCAATGGTGAAGCAGAGCATTCTACAATACATGTAAATAAACTCAATTATTTATTTTTGAATAAATAAGGAAGGCATGCTCATTGTAAAAAATTGAAACAAAAATTCAGAAGAAATGGAAAGTCTCCCTTAATTTTTCTCCTAATTCTATTCCCTATAGTCATTTGGCCACTCTGAGAAGTTGTTGCATGCACACTGACATATGGCGTTGATGTATGTATTGATTCACATAGGCACATACATACGTGTCTAAAACTATTGATATAAGCACCTATAATCATTTCAGTCCAGTTGATTTCATAAAACTTATTAATATATTAAAATTGTGGCTGCCATAACTGTTACAAATTTTAGTAGTTTCCTAGCAAGAAACAGGATTCTTTCCATTGGCAGAAATGAAATACCCACAAAACTCCTGCATTTTTTTAAACATCACTGGTGATTTTGGTGTTCTGCAAGGTAAAATGCTTTGCATGACAAGGTAATGTGGGGTCTAGGAGGAGTTTGCCATGGTTTAATTTAGTATCCTTTTAAATCATCTGCAAGAAAGGATGAAAAAAGCAATTAAATTTATAGATGATGTTAAATCGGGAGATGTTAAGAACATCTGTGAGGATAGACACTTAAAGAAGTTAAAAATAAGTGAAAGAAATAGCAAAACAATATTTAGACTGCAAAAAAAAGTTAATTGAATATATTAAAGGCTTGTTAATCAGCCCACTAATTAGTTGTAGGAAGTGGAAGAAGGCATAATGACTTCTTCTTTTATAATGTTGCATTGCTGCAAAACTAAGATTCATACCAAAACTAAATAAACTGTTCATACACAGGTCAATGTGCCTTGTGAGTCTCTTAGAATGATTAATTTCATAAGTGGTCTACTGTTCTTTTCAGGTCAACAACATTGTTTCATTCTAGAGAAAAAGCTAGAAGAAAACTAATGCTTACTGTAAACCTACTGTTGATGGGGCATTTTATATACATGGACTATCTCATTATAATTCTTATAATTGTGTAAAGAAGGTACAGTGCTAATATTTTTGTTTGTTGTTTATTTTTGTATCAGTTTGTATCTAAATTTGGCAGTTTATTTTCTGATATTTGATATGGCATTTTCTCCTAAAATCTGACTTGCAGGTGAATTCATGTTGAAATAAATAACTGTATATGTTTAAGTAAATGAGAAATTGAACACATTTTTATTTTAAATGAACTTTTAAAATTAAAATGTGATGCTACACTAGTTACCAATCATAAGCAAATGAGTGATTCCTAAATGAGTCCAATTATGCAGAGAGAACCATGGAGAATTGTGCTGATGAACTACAGTAATAATGACATGTGTCCATAGTTTGTTGTTGTGTCCATGGTAGGCATTTGTGCAATATCTATTCAGAAGGAGATACTTAGTGAGAATGTGTTTAGCCATTATAACAAGGTATATGCAAATAGACTTCCCATGAGACTTTGCAACAAACATTTAATTAGCTATACAAAGAAACAGTTAAATATACAAACACATGTTACAGAAAATTGGCTAGCATAATGGCTAATTTTGTGCACATAATTCCTAAACAGCACCATTAATAATCTATGTCTTTATCATATGCCTATTAAATGAAATGTGAATTTTATTTGAAAACTAATTTTATTGAACCTCTTATATCTTCCCTTTCATAATATTAAAATCATAAACATATTGAGTAGCATATTTTAGATATTTTTGGTATTGCATTTGTAAATAAGAATAGCAAAATGTCAAAACTGAAATATGTATTTATCAAATTGATACCAAAAGGAGAATTTACAGGGTAGTATATGTTAGGGAGGTAGGTGGCAAATATTAGTTATTTATCATTGTATACAAAGAATAATACTGATTCATATTTTTTAAAAATTGCTATATTTATACAAAAATATGTGTTAAACTTTTTAGTTTCTTTATGTGCCCCCTAATTTCTTAAAATCAAAACTCTAATGACATTTGTAGTTTGAACTCTTAAATGTCAAGAATATTTTCTTTTGTGAATCTGTGTCTTTAAAAAGTTCTTACTTTGCATTTTCTTGCTTTAAATCATAAAGACTTTCTGTAGGAGTATATTCAGATTAATATTTAAATTTTACTTTTGTGTAATCATCACACATTTTTATATCTTTTAAAAAACCCATGTTAATTTTTATTATTACATTCTATGTTTGTTTTTCACATAATGAGTGGCATGAAAAGTTAACAAATAACGGTATTGTGTATCTCATAATATGGTAATAAGATACTCAAAAAACACATTCGAAAGTCTTTTTTTAAAGGGTATAAAGAATAATCACAAGTTATAACAAGGATAGTAGTTCACCATTTCAAGCAAATCTGATTTTAAGTATGTTTAACTTTCAGTTCAGCATGATTCAGAAATGCCTAGGATTTTAAAAATTATTATTTAAAGAAGAGTCATTATATTTTTAGGTAATCAGGAAGAGTTACTAGGTGTAGCAGCTGACCAGCCAGCCTTCCCAGTACCATTTACATCTCTGAAGCCCCCAAGGACAGAAAAGAGTCTTTTAATTGGTGATTCAACTTTACTAGAAACATCCATTTAGGAAATGAGGCCTACACTGTTGCCTTCACACCAGGCAAAGCAGCTCCTGTTGTCATGGTGATCTCTACAGCATGCTAGTGCCAGTGATGTGGAAAACAAGATGGCTTCCTTGCTTATTTAGCCTTAGAGAAAGTTGTAGATATTAGCACCTGATTTTTGAATTAAAAAAATATATTTTTCATACCTATCTTAAGATATGTAAAGAAATGTGCTTTGGATAAAATTAAACTGTTTCCAAAACTTCTAAAATTATCTATGGTTTTCAAGGTAAAGGAATTATTTCCTTTCTTTTAAATGTAAATGTCTTAAAATGCTGCCTTCCCATTGAGCTATGCTTCAAGGAGCAGGTCAGATTTCAGTTCATGTATGATTTCTATTTATTTTGGATCAGCATGAGGGTTATAGAATGACACATATTATGTGTAGGCTTTATTATGTAAGAATAACCTGGTTTGGCAATTTCAGTGCTTGTAAAGAAGCTCTACATCTGAAAGAGATTCTAAGTTTTCAGATTCAAGCCCAATAAAGTAGAAAGATGCAGAAAGAAGTGATGGTAGCCATCTAAAATGAAAAAAAGCTCTTTGTTACTTATAAATGACTGTTCAATCTCCAATTTAAAAATGATAAAGGCAATAACTTGAGAGGCTTCTTAATAACATTTGGACATTAAACAATCCTTCCCTTTTGGGCTACTGTACTTATTCATTCATCTTTCATTTAAACTAAGCAGAAAATCTCTAAAATATTTTGTAAGCATTATGTGAGAGATGAACAGATTAAGATGCAAATGTTTTACAATTAATGAATTGTTTATACAACATTTTGTTATGAAAACAAATACACGAAAAGAAATAATGGTAAAATTTCTCCCCTAAATTACAATGTGTGTTTCTAAAATTTAGAGGAACTTTAAGTGGTGCTCATATTATATTTCATAGTGCAGATGCACAATAATAAATTTACTTTTTTGATTATACTTTTAGGAAAGTGATGGTTAAGCTAGGTTTTTAATCTATGTAGATACTCATATTAATTTATCATTTTGATGAATGCTCATAGAGTTCAGTAAGACATTGATGTCAACAACCGTAGGCTTTAAATGAAGAATTTTCTGAACTGTTCTTTGGGACACTCGTGTTTTGGGAAATGTTAATATATTTTCTGTATTCAAAGAGTTTTATAGTTCAACTAATTGGGGAAAAATTGCACTTTTATCACCCTTTTGGTGATTTAAAATTAATTTACATATTAAGGGCACAGAATTCTACAATAAAGAGATCTGTTTATCCCAGTGTTTTTAAAAACTTTTGAGCATGGGATGCTTTTTTTTTTTTTTTCACAGAATATTTAATTACATCTTGTGGCACACTATAGTTCTGGAAACACAATTGGGAACCATAATTTTAATAGGAGAGATTCTGATATTGTCAAGGCTCTGTTTTTGTTTTCCTCATGACTTTGGTAATCTTTATGTGTTTACATTACATACATCCACTCTACATTCATAATCCTGACCTTGGAGGTTACTAGACAATGTTTACACTGAAAGTATGAATACAAGTTGTCTACACTGAGGCTGGGCCTGTTCTGAAGTCCTGCATACTCATTTTTCACCCCCATTCACCACCCTTTCTTCACAAACTCCTTGGTAGAAGTGGTGGCAATGTTCTGTCAAGGAAAAAAAAAAAAACAAAAACAAAAAACAGAAATAAATAAAAAGAGTCTTGGGGATATTTTGGCCCAACATAATTTTTATTTTAGCATCTCTGGCTATAATTACTGTGTTGCTCCTGGGCAAGGTAAACTATTCAGAGGTAGAAGGTTCTATCAGGGGAACTAGGCTATGGAAAATCCTCTTAAACAGAAGTTGAACAATGATTAGAAATAAATATATATGTATTATGACAATACTACAATAATCTAATGTAATGGCCCCTCAGTGTTAAAGCTGTAAATATTTTGTATGAAGTTTAGTAGCATGAAATATCCTACAGAAAAGTTTGAACATTTGGAATTGCAAAGTAAACTTAAAATTTCTTGAGAACAGTAATGGCTATGTTTCTATAATATAAGATTACACCGTCCTATGAACATTTTGCTAGTTGTTCTTTTGGGGTGTGTTGTTGATTACTGGGTTTAAGTGATGAGTAGTGTTCTCTTAGATAGATGATCTTGTATATCTTTCTGTTTTTTTAAAAAAGAGGAAGACAAACCAATAGTCAACTTTCTTTTGGCTCTTTATGATGTAATACATTTAAAAAAATCTCTTTCAATCTTTACTTTTTCAGAATTAATGAGAAAGTGGAGTCACTGATTTGGTAGGTGTGCTAATTCTTTGAAGCCACTCCACTGATGTCAGGGAGAAATAGTAGGTGTCATTTGGGTATAGAAGATGAGATATACCAAATTAGATTATTTGTTAGGCCTGAGGAGTGTCCTTCTCCTTGTATGACTTGTAACCATTGAGACATTTACAGAGCACAAAAAGCATAGGGAAGTTGGAAATCCTAAGATGATTCCCAAACATAGGGAAGTAGAAAGAAAGGCCAAAGTAAAACTAGCAAGCATGTGGGTGCCTGGGGACAGAGTGTAAGGTAAGAGAGATGGGAAGGGATAATGGTTCACAGACAGAAAGATAAGTGTTTGCAGAAGCAAATATGGATTTCAATGTGTAAAAGACTTTCCTGGGTTCTTAGAGTGATTTTTCTCTCAATGAGATCAGCAGAGGCCCTGCATAAAGGTGTCAATTTGCTGCATGAAGGCGAACATAACCTTCTAGCTTTTGCCTCGGCATTTGCTGTCTTCCCTGTGGGAGTTGTCAGCTCAGGTAATTCCTATTGAATATCCTAATTACTGTCACATATCTACAGATCATTTTAGGGTCAGGAAAAACAATATGAAAACCAGAAAAGATTTTTTTCAACAAGTGACCAGAATCAGCCTGCCCATATGTAAAAGTCACCCAAGCAATATTTTACTCACTGTCAGATGTTCTCACAAAAGTTGCTGTTTCTTTGATTTTGGCTTCAAATTCTCTACCTTTAGCAGCACTATTGCCTTTCTCATATTCTGAATATGTACAGTATCTTCAACATTTTTCCTCCCAAATTCCTGAAAGAATAAAGGAGTCTTTTAAAGTAATGTTTACTATTGCAATTAGGTGAATATCCGCCTTTCCTGTGAAATGAAGGCAAAGTAAAAGAGAAAGAAAATTAAGAATTTTTTCCCCCTTTTTCCAGTAGCATATGAACTCCCAGCAAGACTGAATGTTGAGGTTTTTTAAAAATTGTTTTCCCTCCCCCCCAAGCAACTCATGTTTTCCCAGCAGTGCGGAAAATGAGTTATGCACACAACTGTTCGAAGTTACCTCATCACATCAGAATCAGATGGGGGTGGGAGAGGAATTATTTTGCTATGAATAACCAGGAAGTGAGTTTTTGCAGGCAATAGTTTGGGATGAAAACTATAACTGCAAATTAGTTGGTTTTAGAAAAAAATGGAAAAGAAAATGTTAAGTTACTTGTAGAGATAAGGTTTTAACTATGCTAGGTCTATTTAAAACAAGCTGAATATATTGCTGCTGCTTAAATTTGGCTTCCCCCAGATTATATTAAATTCATAAATTATTTCTTGAATCTAGTACATAGAAAACAGCTGACAAATGATTTTTGGGAAGTCTATCAGTTAAAATCTTTAAGTACTTCATCTTACCCCTTCTGATTTCTAAACAAAAAAAACACCATTATTTTTTCCTTGTAAATTCCCTTCTGGATGAACTGCTTGCTTCATGATACCCCAGCAGACATAAATGTTGACTGTTAAGTCAGCTTCACCTGAACTGAACACTCAACTATAGGTTTAATTAAAAAGGTTGAATGGCGTCAAATCAAATTGGGAAAAATTACTCAGTTTATGGCAGAGGGAAGTTAAAGTCTTCCTAGGAAAATAGGCAAACTTCAGAACCAGTCCCTAGACTTCAATTCAGAGAAGGCTGTTTTTCAAATCTTTTAATTTAACTCTAATGCCTTGTATGTCAATGAAATGTGATATTCTTTTTAAGAGCATTAGGTAGAATATAAAGAAACTTTTAAAATCTCCAGAGAGACCTTTCATTAGTGGTTCTTTTTACAACATCTGGCTAGTGATTTTTTAACAGGCTGAAATTAGTGTCTTTTCTTTTCAATTTTCTATGCTAAAACTATTAGGAAGATTACCTGTGGTTTAGAAAACTAAACAAAACCCATGCTGCATGTCCTTCTTAATACGTCCTTTGTAAAGCAAGTGGAATATAGAGCAGTTTTAATGCCCTGAAGAAACTTGAATACCAAACTTCAAGCACCCCTCTCCAGGCTGGTCAGGACACTGGGTATGAAATAGTCTGAGAGCTCTGACCTGTAAGGGCACTCTACACTGCATTGGTAATTACGTAAAACAATCATAATCCACTTTCTTAGGGCGTTTCAATCTAAGGCATATACAGAGAGGTATGGGTTATAAGAGTGACAGAGAGCTACAGAAAGAGAAATAAACAGAAATCATGGGGCAAAAGACACCAGGAGTATTCAGCAACCATAGCAGAAAGAGGTTAGTCAGCAGTGGCAGAAATAGTGGAAACAGGAGTAGAAGGAAAAGATAGAATAGGTAAGTTATTATAATAATGAGTCATTGGAGTCCAGAGCACTGATTGCAAGCTGGGAAGTACTACAAAATAAGTACTTAGTACATCTCCCAACCTTCTTTGCCATTAGATATGGCAAGGTGAGTAAGTTTTAGCCTAAGGAATCTCAGCAGAAATGTCATGGGGCAGTCTCTGGGAAGCTTCCTTACTGAGACAGCATGTGTAAAGTATTAGCCTCTTCTTGCAGCCCAGCTACCTAGATTATAGATTCTCCCATTTGGACCATTGGAACCATGCTTGATTGTATGATGACAATAAGGAGCTTGAATAAGTTCCCACTACAGAGAAACACCATACCAGCTTTGGACCACCTACTCAGGTATTTACATGAGGGAGACCTAAACACCGACCCTTCCCCCACCTCCAGTCTGATTATTTCACTCAACCAAATCTAATTTTAGGTAATCTTTATTGTTAAAGGACTGCCTAGAAAAAAGCTGCATTTTTGAATAAGAGAAGATGCGTGCAGATTTTGGAGCTATTTTAATGAAGTTATTCTTGACAAAAAGTTTCAAAAATAAAATATACCTTTTTATCCTTGGAGTTGTTCAAGTGAAGCTTTCATGTCAATCTATGAGACATGTTGGAGAGGAAATGTTAGCATCTTATGAGGCTATTGAACTAGATGATTATTCTGTGAATTTTTTATTATAGTATACATAAGTGTAATTGATGTATACATTAAGGTGGCTGCATCACTTGCAATCTATTATAAGAATATTATCCCCAGTTTTTAAAAATAAAGACAGATATCCTTGGTTGTTCTTTACAAATAGTTGATGATGTTTCACCACATGTCTGTCTCTCTTGTCATGTAGTTTGGAGTAGGGTGTACTCTTGATTCAATTTTTCCCCCAAGAAATTAGAAATGAGACAAGGATACCAATTATTACCATTCTACTCAACATCATAACGGAGGTCCCGTCCAGTGAAATAAGGCAACAGAATAGATAAATACGGATTATAAAGTGAGACAGAAAACTGTCATTTTCACATGATTGTGCATAGGAAGTCCAGAATAAAACACAGATAGTATAATAATCAAACTGATGAAAAGAAAACCTTGCAGCAGTAAGAGAAAGAGACATTATTACATATAGGGAGAAAAGATGAGAATGGTTAAATATGTCTCATCAGAAACAACATAGCCAAAAGACAATCCACAGAAAGATATTTATAAAAAACAGTCAAAGCAAAACAAAAACCTGTCAACCTACAATTATATATCCAAAAATTTGAAAATATTTTTCAAAATTAAAGCAGACTCAAAGATTGTTACAGAAAGACAAAAACTGACAGAATTCATTGCCAGCAAATTTACACTATAGAAAATGTTAATGTTAGCTCTTCAGGAAGAATAAAAATAATATTAGAAGGAAACTTGGATCCAGAAAACATAATTTAAAATGCCATAAATGGAAAATATAAAAGGCCTTTTTTTCATAGTTTAAATATTTTGAAGTATGACTGATGGTTTAAAACAAAAATAAAAGCAAGGTGTTTTGGGTTTGTAAAATACATATAAGTAAGAAGATATAAAGAAAATAGTACAAAGGATGAAAGGAGAAAACGGAAGAGGGTCCTTACATTGTAAGTGAAGTGCTATAATATTATTCAAAGGTAAATTCCGAGAAGTAAAAGATGCATGTTTTAAATCTTAGTTCAACCATGAGAAAAAAAAGCAAGGAAATTGCTAATAATCCGACAGTAGAGATAAATTGGCATATTAAAAACTACACAATCAAAAAGGCAGAGCATGGGAAAAGAAGGAACAAAACCAGAACATACAGATAACACATGGCAAAATAGTAATCATACTGTTAATATAAAAGAGGGGGATGAACACTCCATTTAAAAGGCAAAGATAGGCTAAATAGAAAGCAGTACCCAACTATATGCTACCTATAAGAACAATTCCTTAAATATAAAGATGCAGATAGGTTAAAGGTATAATTTGGGGAAAGATACATCATGTTTACACTAATGATAAGAAAGGTGGAGTGACTATATCAATATCAGAAAATATGGACTTTGGATAATAATATTAGCAGAATGAAGAGGGTTATTTCATATTTCATTATAAAAGTTATATGAATCCTATGTGTATACACACCTCATAAGAGCTTCAAAAATATGACACACTGATAAAATTGAGGAAAAAATAGACAAATTCTTTATTGTAGTCAGAGATTTCAACTGTCATGTATCAATATGGATAGAAAAAGTAAACAGAAAATCAGTAAGGATAGAGAACACATAAACAAAACTATCAACCAATGCGACCTAATTGACATTTGTGGAATATTTAAACAACAGCAAAAAATACACATTCTTTTCAATTAATTACACAGTGAACATTCGCTAACATAGTGATCGTAGAACAAGTCCCAGAAAACTTAGAAAAATTGAAATATGAAATATTTTCTCTGAAAGCAATAAAATATTTAAAAAATCAATTAAAAAATTTGGAAAACTCCAAATATTTGGAAATTAAATGACACACTCCTGAATAACTGATAGGACAGTTTAAAAAAATCACAATGAAAGTTAGAAGATATTTTGAGTGCAATGAAAATCAAAATACAATATGTGAAAATTTGTGGGATAAAGATAAAGAAAGATGTAGAGGAAAATTTATACTTTAAATCCTTATACAGATGCTCCTCAACTTACGATGAGTTTATGTCCTGTTAACCCTGTTGTAAGTTGAAAATATCAGTGGAAAGTGCATTTCGCACCTTCTGATAAACCCACTGTAAAGTAAAAATATTGTAAATTGTACCATTGTGAGTCAGGGACTGTCTGTATTGGAAGAGAAAAAAGGTGTTTCAAATAAAAAAAAAATGTAATCTGCCACCTTAAATGAACCGGAAAACTAAAAAAGTAAATCCAAACTAAGTAGAAAGAAAGAATAAAGATAACATCACAGATGAATGAAATAAAAAACAAACAATCCAGAGAATTAATAGAACAAAATGGTGTTTCTCTGAAAGGATCAATGAGATTGATTAATCTCTAACTCAATTGTTAAAGGAAGAAAAAGGTCATGAGGTGATACAAGTTACCAATATAAGAAATGAAGGAAGGGGCATCACTACAAATCCTATATACACAAATAGGCTAATACTATGAATAAATTCATCCCAATACATTTGACAGATGAGAAATAACAGTGAGAATCAAATTGGGCAAATTCATTGAAGGACCCAAATTACCAATGATGACACAGACAAAAAGAGAAGATCCAAATAAAACTAAATCTATTAAAGGAATGTTTTTTGTAATTAAGAAAACTATCTACAAAGAAGTCTCAGGCCCAAAGGCCTTCACTAGTGAATTCTATCAAACCTTTCACAAAAAAAACCACTAACTCTTTCAGAAAATCGAAGAGGAGTAAACATGTTCTAACTCATTTTATGAAACCAGCATTGCTGTGATACTAAAGCCCCAAATAGACATTATAAGAAGGGAAAAATAGAGATATTTCTCATAAATATAGATGAATATATACTAAAAATGTTAGCACATTAAATCCAGTATTTAAGCAGTATATAAAAAGGTAAAATCTTATCACCATATGGAGTTAATTGTAGAAATTCAAAGTTGATTCAAGATTTGAATTTGGTTATTTCAGAAGAATAAAGGAGAAAATTCTAGATTATCTCCTAGATACAGAAAAAGTATTTGACAAAATTCAACACTTACTTGCTTTAGAAAAAGAAAAACAAAACCTCTAAACAAACTAGGACTAGAAAAGGACATCCTGAACATGACACATGACATTTATAAGAATCCTAAAATCACACCTAATGCTAATATGGTGAATGCATTCAGCCTAATATCTTGAACAAGGGAAGAATCAGCATTCCTGCTGCTTTTATTCAGCCATATACTATGTCCTCGTCAGTGCAATAGGACAAGAAAATAAAAATATGGATTTTTGTCTTTTTTTCCCCTTCAACATGTAAAAATCTTAATAATCTACAAAGAAGCTACTAGAAATAAGAAGTAGATTTAGCTATGTATATATAAATTTGTATGTGTATATGTGTGTATATGTATCTTAAAAAACTTAGGTCCATTTTGTCTTGAACTCTTAAAACTCAATAAAGAGAAATAATCCATTAAAAAAATGGGCAAAATACTTAGACAGTTTCCACACTTTCCAACAGAAGATATATGTATATATGACCAAAAAAGCATGTGAAGAGATACTTAACATCTACATTCATCTGAGTAATTATAATTAAATTCAAATTAATACCATTACTCATTCACTATAATGGCTAAAATTTAAAAGACTGATAATACCAAGTATTGACAAAGATATGGAATTTTCTTTTGTTACAGATGAGAGTGTAAAATGGTACAAATGCTTTGAAAACTTTTTGGCAGTTTCTTATAAATTAAACATAACTATTAGTATAAAATTCAGAAATTCTATTTCAAAATATATACTTAAGAGAAATAAAAATGTCTTCACAAAAACTTGTATACAAATGTTTACAGTATATTTATTCATTTTAGATATCAGTAATTTGTGTCTTCACAAATATATATATATAAATATATATTTGTTTAGCCTGGGTAGAGGTTTATGAATTTTATTAATCTTTCTGAGTATGCAACTTTTGGTTTTGTTGATTTATTCTATTCTTTTTCTGATTACAATTTCATTGATTTCTGCTCTAATTATCATTATTTCCTTTCTTCTGCTTGCTTTAGGCCTAATTTTTTTCCCCCCTCTAGTTTCCTAAGGAGGAAGCTTAGGTTATTGATCTTAGACCCTTCATTTCTTATATAAGTGTATTCATTTAACAATATATAATTTCCTCTCAGAATTGATATTGTTGTGTTCCACAAATTTTGGTAAGCTTTTATTTAGTTAAAAATATTTTTTAATGTCTTTTGAGACTGGTTGTTTGACCCACAGGTTATTTGGAAGTGTGGTGTTTAATCTGTAGTACTTGGGAATTTTCCAGCTGTCTATCTGTTATTGATTTCTACTTTAATTCTATTGTTATCTGACAATGCACTTTGTATTATTTCTGTTCTTTTAAATGTGTTAATGTGTGTCTTATGGCCTGAATGTGTTCTGTCTTGGTGAATATTCCATGTGTGCTTGAGAAGAATGTGTAGTCTGCTGCTGTTGGAGAGAATATTCAAGTTGATTGATGGAGCTGTTCAGGTCAACTACCTCCTTACTGATTTTCTGCCTGCCTGATCTATCAGTTACTGACAGAAGGGTGTTGAAATCTCGGAATATAATAGTGACCTTGTCTATTTTCTCTTTCAGTTCTATTAGTTTTCGCCTCATATTTTGAGGTTAGCTGCATACACATATAGTCTTCTTGTCTTCATGGAGAACTGACCCCTTTATCATTATATAATGCCCATCTTTATCCCCGATTATTTTTCTTGTTCTGAAATCTGCTTTGTCTAAAAGCTTTCTTTTAATTGGAGTTAGGATGATATATATTTCTCCATCTTTTTACTTTTAACCTCACTGAGTTCTTATATTTAAAGTGGGTTTCTTGTAGACAACATATAGTTGGGTCTTTTTTTTTTTTTTTAACCCTCTCTGATAATCTCTATCTTTTAATTTGGCATATTTAGACTAGTCACTTTTAAAGTGATGAATGATATATTTGGATTAATATCAGTGATGGTTGTTACTGTTTTTTTATTTGTTGCCAATGGGTTTTTAATTGAGCATTTAAAATAATTCCAGTATATCTTCTTTGGTTTTAATTAAGCATTTAAAATGATTCCAGTATATCTTCTTTCTTACCATATCAATTATAATTCTCTCCAAAAAATGCTAGTGGTTGTTTTAGAGTTTACAATATACATTTTAATTAATGTAAACTCACTTTCAGATAGCACTATACTGTTTCACATGTGGTACAAGTACCTTATAAAAGAGTATTTCTAGTTACATCCTTTTGTTCCTTGTGGCATTGTTGTCTTTTGTTTACTTATCCACGTTTTATAATCAGCAACGCATTGTCTCTATTAATTTAAACAGTTCTCTTTTAGATCAATTAAAATAAGAAAAGTAAATAATATATTTTATCTTACCTTTATTTATTCCTTCTCCAATGCTCTTTTTTTCTTTACGCAGATCCAACTTTCTAAGCTGTATCATTTTCCTTTTGTCTCAAAAATTTCTTTTTAAATTTCTTGCAGGACAGGTCTGCTGGTGACGTATTCCTCAGATTTTATTTTTTCTGAGAGTGTCTTTATTTTTCCTTCACTTTTGAAGGATAATTTAGCTGGATATAGAATTCTAGATTGGTAGGTTTTTGTTTTTTTTTCTTCTATCAGCACTTAAAACATTTCATTTTAATCTCTTCTTGCTTCTGCAGTTTCTGTCTAGAAGTCCACTATAATTCTTATACTCATCTCTCTACAGGTAAGGTGTTCCTCTTCATTTGATTTCTCCATGATTTTCTCTTGGTTTTGAATATGATATTTATAGAATTTTATTGTTGTTATCATCGTTATTTATCCTGCTTGGTGTTCTCTCAGCTTCCAAAATTTGTGGTTTGGTTATTAGTTTTGTGTTATTGGTTTTAGAAAGTTCTTGGCTATTTTACTTCAAATATTCATTCTGTTCCCTTCTCTCTTTGTTCTTTATATAATATGCCAATTAAGAATACGTTTCACTTTTTGATATTTTCCCACAGTTCTTGCATTTTTCCTGTTTTTTTTGTTTCTTTTTTTCTTTGCATTGCCATTTGGAAAGTTTATTTTGACATATTGTCAAGCTCACTGATTCTTTCCTCAGCAATGTCAAATCTACTGATGAACTGTCTCATCAGAGTTTTTTTTATTTCTATTGTAGTGTTTTTGATTCCTCCATTACTTCTTGATTCTTTTAGAGTTTCCATATCTCTGCTTTCATTATCCATCTAGTCTTGCATGTTCCGTTAGATTCCTTAATGTATGAATCCTAGTTACAAGTACTTCAAAAAGTTCATGGAAAAAATTGAATAGAAAGATAATATGAATCTTTCCCTGCCTAACAATTCCAATATCTGTGTCATATCTGAGTCCAGTTCTAATGCTCATTTTGTCTCTTCAGACTGTGATTTTCCTTGCCTTCTGGCATGCCTTGCAATTTTTGGTTGAAAGCTAGACATTTTGTATTGGGTAATGGGAACTGAAGTATACAGATTTATGTTATGTGTGAGGAGTTATGGTAATCATGCCAGGAATTGGGCTGTGTTTAATGTTTGCTGTAGCTATAGGTGCCAGAGGCTTCAAATTATTCTAGTGTGCATATTTTAGGCTACTGTTGACCTTACACTTCCCTAGGTAGTCCTCATCAGGGAAAGTTGATATCTCACAACTCTTTGACCAGTAATCCACTGTTATGCTGGAGCCCTGCATAAGTGTGATGGTAAGGTGGAACATTTGATTATGTTCAGATTAAATCTGAATCTCTTAGTGTGCCTGTGTCTTGGTGGCATGATATTCACAAGTGTTTCTCCAGTGGCATAACTGTCCCCTCTTTCCCCCATCCCTGTGCTGACTTTTCTGGCTGCAGCATTCCCAGTCTATTTGTTTGAAGACCTGACCTCTATTAACTATGCTTCACCCCCACCCTCAGCTCAGGTGAGACAGGAAGCCTGGTGAGGACTAGACAAATTCCCTTTCCCAAGGAAGAATAAAGCTCTGGAAATGTCTTTTCCAGAGTAAGCTTTTGTTATGAGAAGGCTCTGGATGTATTTCACAATGATTACTCTTCCTTCTCTCTGCAAGAGCTATGAGGAACCCTTTGTCTTATCTTTACTGTGAGAACCTGGTAGAATTCCTGGGGGTGAAAACCATAAAGGTGAGGGGACCCCCTAAGACTCAGAGACCATGAGTTTCTCACTCTCATGATAAACCACACTCAGTGTTTAGCAATTCATTAAAATGATCATTTAAGTGTGCCTACCAGTCTATGGCTTTGGAGGTGTCTGTTGCAGGTAAACAGATCTCAGCTGTGTCTCTATGGACCCACCGCTGCTCCAGATTTTGAGGTGAGTGCTTGCCTTGCAACTTCAGTTCTCTTATAATTGAAGAAAGTAACTTATTTTCAGTTTTTGAAGCTGTTTATGTAATGATGTAAGAGATGACATCCAATCTATTAATATGTCAGAGCTGAAACTGGAAGTCCACAGATCCAGAGTATCTTTATTCATTATTGCCAAATGTGGGAATAGCCCAAAGAATGGAATACTACTCCATTGAATGGATAAACAAGTTTTGGTATATCCATATAATGGAATACTACTCAGCAATAAAACATCCAACAACATTTTGATGAGTAAAAGGAGTCAGACACAAAAGAGAACACTATGTATGATTCCATTTATATAGTATTCTGGAACAGACAAAAATAATTTATAATGACAGAAAGCTGTTGAGTGTATGTCTGGAGCAAAGTGTAGTAGACTTGATTGCAAAAAACCACTAGGGAACTTTTTGAGGCAATGTAAAGCCTTGATCTTGGAAAGATTTATATGGATATAGAAATTTGTCAAAATTCATCAAATTATATACATAAAATTGTTATACTTTATGTTGTATAAATAATATGTCAATAAAGTTGGTTATACATTTTGCAGTATAACTTAAAATGGTCTTTTATATACTAACAGTAAACAATTTGAAGGTGCTGTTTAAAAATATCTTACAACACCTTCAAAAACACCAAGTTTCTAGGAATAAATTTTATTGAAGGAGTGAAATATTTCTGCACTGAAATCTATAAAACTAAAGTACCTAAATAGATGTAAGGATATTCTATATGCAAGGATTTTATGGCTCACTATCATAGAAATAACAATTCTTTCTAAACTGATCTATAGATTTACTGCAATTCCAATCAAAATCTCAGCAGGTAATTTTGTAGAAATCAATAAATATATTATAAAATTTACATTAAAATGCAAAGCACAGGAGAAGAGTTGCCTAGTCTCAAGGAAGTGTAAGACAAAAACTAGAGAGTTTACATGACTTGATATAAAGCTTTATAAAGTTAAAATACTCAATATAGTGTGGTATTGATCAAAGAAAGAAATCCATACATATATAGATATCTAATGCATGACAAACTTTCCACATCAATACAATGTAAAAATGGATGGTCTTTTAAATAAGAGGTACAGTATCAAATAGATATCCACAAGGAAGAAAAATTTATACCCTTAAATACAAGTTGTAGATCTATTTGTTTTCCACAAATCAATAGAACTTCTAGAAGAAAATGAAAGAAAAACTCTTTATTTGGGATAGTCAAAGAGTTTCAGTAGAGGACAAAATGCCCCAAAACACCACAAAGGAAATTTTGATCAGTAGAATTTAATCAAAAAGCATCATTAAGAGTACATAAAGGAAAATAAGAGAGGAAAAATCTATTTGCAATACACGTATTCAGCAAAGCACTTGCATACAGAATGTACTAAGAAATCCAAAAAATCAAAAGGAATAAGTTAGACAACCCAACTAAAAATCAGCAAAAAATTCAGGAAGTACTTTACATAAAAAGACATTCAGTTGACTAATAAGCATATAAGCTCT
This sequence comes from Galeopterus variegatus, assembly GCF_000696425.1. Lineage (NCBI taxonomy): Eukaryota > Metazoa > Chordata > Mammalia > Dermoptera > Cynocephalidae > Galeopterus > Galeopterus variegatus. The sequence continues at coordinate 239,264 of NW_007726388.1, read as the reverse complement.
TCAACATTATTATTCATTAGACAAAGGCAAGTAATAGCCATTTTGAAAATCCAGTACCTACCCACCCGAATGGCCAAAATCAAAACAAACAAACAAAAGTCCTGGCAAAACCAAATAGAAGCAAGAACGTAGAGAAATTGAAACTCTAGTAGATGAAAGGATTTTAAATTGGTACGATTACTTTGGAGAACGTTTTGAGATTATCTACTAAGGTTAGTTACAATCATACCCTGTGACCTAGTATTTTTACTTCTCAATATATTTCCAACACAAATGTGTATATATGTACACAAAAATATGTGAACAATGACATTCATGGCTATATCATTGCTGATAGTTGAAAACTGGACTCAGCACCAACATAAACTTAACAGTTGAATGGATGAAATTGTTTTAGTATAATCATACAATGGAATATGCTACATGAATTTATCTCACATACATAATATTTTATGAAAAAAGTCAGACACACGAGAAAGCATACTGTATAATTCCATTCATACAAGATCAAAAGCAGACCTGAGTCCCTGTGATAGACATCAGAAGAGCCGGTTACTTCTTATGTAGGGAGCACGAGGAAGGTTTCCTCGGTTCCAGTAATATTCTATTGCTTGATCTGGGTGGTGGTATGTTCACTTAAAAAAATTTTCAGGCTGTACATTTAAAATTTATACACTTACTTCAATAAACAAAATGTATAAAAATATAGTTTGCAAGATGGGCATATACACAAAAGATTAAAGAATCTAAGGATAGAGTAGGAGAAGAGAGAGGGTTCTGAGAATGAGATTCTGAATGTGGGCAGAAATCAGAAGAAATCATTCTAAAAATTTCAACTAACATTAATTTTCAGTCTAGAGGAGTCACGTAAAGATCCTTACACCCAACAGGATGGTCGAAGTTGGAAATGATTATTTGATTGTCACAGAGAGTTGATATTTTCAAAGAGCTGACAGCAAGCTGACAGCAAAGATTTTTTTCTTCATGATCTTGGTCATCCATGATGACTCAGAACTTATGCTATTATATTTATAATTTGGAATAGTGTTTTTAAGAACTACCTGACAGGTGCCTACCAAAACCCATATGTCAAATTTCTGTCCACTAGCATAATCTCACTAAACTTATTTCCTACATACCTGCCTTTTTTCCTACTTAAAAATTAATGTCATCCCCAGGTTTGAGATTAGTGTGTGCATCTTTCAAAGTAGAGGCATAAATTTGTTCACAGTTTTCTTTTTTATAGCAAAACAGTATAATTAGATCCATACCAATCTTACCTCTTATTTACGACATGCTTACCTCCAAAGTCTGGCTTAATTTCTTTCTTCCCTCTTTCTTTCTTCCATGTTTTTCTTCTTGTCTACTTCAATCCATTTAAAAAACACACAGTGTGAAAAATAGCACTCTATGAAGCATGAGAGCTCATAACTTTTAGATGTTAACAGAGCTCCATCTTTAAACATCTATAGCACTTATTCTCACTTTATGAATTAGCATTTAATTATTGTATTTGTCAGGTACTTAATTCTGGCTGTGTTTCAAAAACACAGCCAAAATAGCTCAGCATCTTCACACAATAAAATTGTCTTTCTCCCCCATATCACAGTCTAATGCCAATTCAGGACTTTCCTTCAAAATGGTGCATATACCATGTGTTCTTCTTCTTAGATAACTCCAAACCAGTCAAACTCCTAACTAGTAAAAAAAGGGTATGTTTCATTTTTCCATGTGAACCTATTTCTACTTTTTAAAAAGTAGTTGCATATATTGAATGGATAATATGTGAAAGCATCTTCCATCTGTTCCTTCCTTCTCCTCCTATGTCTTTTCCTGACAGTTCTTTAAGCTACCATTATTTCCTTAAATTATATTTATTTTCACATGTTTTTATTTTTATTTTTCATATTCAAGTTGTCTATGATCAATTATTTTTAAAGATCTTTTACTTAGCAGTGCAGACAAACGTAAACAAAATACATTTATTTAAACAACAGACAGGAGATAATTAGCTACTGTGTACAGGTGGTAATGACAGACTTTTGGAAGAATATAGCAAATAGCAGTTTGTGGAAATTAGTTTTCTTTCAGCTAGGATGATTTGACAGTCTTTGCCAGAACATTCAAAAATTTTATGACAAAGAGCTAAGCAAAATACTAGCCAATTCTTGAGTATTTGCATATCTGACAGCTCCTATTTTCAGATTTTGTTGATGAAGTTAAATACACTAAATAATAAAGTACTTTGGGGCCCCTCTTCTAATTTTTATTTGATTTTGTTCTCTCACAGCACCAGCAACAAGTAGGAAAACATTTGTACTAATCCTGAGACATTTGAAGTTAGCACTGAACCAGGCTGGTGCTTTATTACTTTATGCCTGGCAGGTCTACCTGTTTCTCGAATACTGAGAAGTATGAAAGATTCTGAGCTGTGGAGTAAAATGGGTAATGTGGAAAACTTTTTTTTCCCTCAGTCAGAAAAGGTGTTTTCATTATTCAGGATCTGAATTTCTGTTACTTCCCACAATGTACACATGCATGCGCGCGCGCACACACACACACACACACACACACACACACACACACACACACACACACACACACACACACACACACACACACACACACACACACACACACACACACACACACACACACACACACACACACACACACACCAGTGTCCAGGTATAGTTACCCAAAACATTACAAAGGCAAAAAGAGAATTACTTTGAAACTGTCATACATTGGCCTGACCAATCTATGCTCCATTAATTGAATTATTTCACATGGGCATCTGTGTATTTAAAACCAAACTTTAGCTTCAGATTTTGCTGAAGGAATACAATCTGTCAAAAATCCTGTTTGTTTTATATTCAAGGTCAAGAGCATGATCTCTAGGGAAGGTATTAGAAGCAACTAGGGCAGTCATAATAACCTCATGTTATTTTTTTAAGCCTAATAAAACCTTATAGATTAATAAAGATTTATAGCTTTTGTAAAAATGGTATTTTCACATCAATTTCTTTTTTCATTACATAGAAAAGGAAACTGAGATTTGTAAACTCTAAGCATGTTGCCCAAGGTCACTCAACTATTAAACTCTAGAACATAAGTCTTTTGGCTCTTAGTCCCATATTTATTCTAGTACATTAAACAGTAGTTTGAAGAAATAGAAAGACAGAGGCAGAGTGAGAGGAAGGAAGATAGCACTAAGAGAAAGAGATAGAAGGAAAATTAAAATATGTAATTTCCACTTTGCAGACATTAATTGTTTAGGACATACAAAATACTGGGATCTATTTGAACAGACTATCCTTTCTCATTTTTAGCCTCAAAACAAATCTGGAAATTACAAAGGCTTAGAGAGGTAAAATAATTTAGCTAGATTAAATGGCAAGTAATTAGCAGAGCTGAACTAAAGCTCAAGTCTTTTGATTAAGTCTACCACCATTATATGCTGCTTTGTTAGAAAGCAAAGCAAAATGTGTACATGTGGGTATATGCATATAGACCCTCCTAGACATCTATAGATAGCAGAACAATGAGACAATGAATGTTTATATGGAGCTTAAAAATGGCAATGTAAATATTAGAAGTACTATACTAAAAATGAACACTGATTATTTTTAGCACATTACCTAATATTTAGCCTTACATACAATTAGAATACCATTCATTCATTTTTTCATCCACTCATTTAATTGAAAAACATATTTACTCTATAGCCACCACGGGCAAGTTGCTTAAAAAAGAATTATTATAGATTCTTCCCACCATCTTACAGTCTAATAAGGGAGCTGAAATGTTCATAAACATTAATATAAATGTAAAGCAATAGCAGTCATAAAAGAAGTACAGATAAAATACTGTGCCTTAGAAGATCAGAGTAAACAAATGATTACGGCTTGAGGTTTTAGTTAAGTTTGTGGGAAATTAGTAAAGTAACTTTAAACCCACTAAGGAGATGCTGATGGCATGTTCTGTAAACTGGACAATAAGAATGGAGAAAGGGGACAAATATGAGATATCGTTGAGGTGGAATCAAGACAGTTTAGATACTGGATATGAGTGACAAGGAAGGGGAACTGGTCCAAGATGACAGTAATATTCTGAATCCGAGTGCCCAGGAGAATTCAGGGAAGGACAAAGGAAACATAGACTTAGATGACACAGATTGTATTTTATGTATTAATCACAAAACCAGATGACATTGAAATCAAAAAGTACTTATATTCATTTTTAATATTGTTTGTTATAAAAATAATTTTCCCAATCCTCCGTCAGAAGCCCTGATTCAAGACATCATGGTCATCTTTGCACAGTCCCTCTCTCCCTTGTCACCATTCTATTGCTCCCTGAGTCCTTTCAACTCTACCTCCACAATGTCTTGTCTCTGTTTTCTTTTCTCCTTTCTGATTACGCGCAGGCTTTTCCAGGTCGTGGGTACCATGATGTATAGATATGCTATTTCTCACCCGGTGTATTGCAAGGACTTGGATCTACCCACCCATCACGATTTCTTCTCTCCTCTGATATCTCATAGTCTAGTCTGCTATGTAAGCAGCTCCCAGTGGTATTGCTGTCACTTTGTCACTGCTTTAGGCTGATGCTATACTATTCCCCAGGGCTGCTGTGATCACTTGGCATGGTATTCAAGGCTGAATTCTAGCTATTTTTGCTTGCATTGGTACTCCAAGCAGTGCTGTGCCTGCTTAGGACAGCTTCTCATTGTTCCTCTGTAAATGAGTAGGAAACTGACTCTGTCTCTGCTGCAGTAGGCTCTTTCCAAGGGTCTCCAATGCAGTATGGCTTAGCCTCCATGTGTTATTTCTTTGGTTAAGCTTTACCCATACCCAGTCTCACATATCCAGAAAATAGGGTTGGTGGGGTTCTTACAACAGCTATTTGTACCCTAAGTCTCTGCCATCCTCAGTCCCTATTCCAGAATCTAACTCATTGTGCGAGACTTTTTCATTTCTCACGGTGAATTTGCTTCCTAGAGCCTCATAGAAACTTCCGTCCCCTTTCCTTTACTTTCTGCACTTGGCATTTGGCTTTTGTTAGCTTTCTTCTAGTCAAATAAACACGCCTGGAAACCAATTGTTAATGTAATTGAAGTTATTTTCTAAGGATGGTGCTTAGCTTCACGAAAAGTTTAATGGTGGTAGTAAGATTGGGTTGGAATTAGGTCATGTCTGCTTATCAACATCCCATATTCAATCTTCTTAGGCTCAGTAGGGATAACTTTCTATTACATATTAACTAAATCTAGAAGAAAAATATCACTTACAATGCTGCTGCCCTGAATTGATTTTTAGCGCTTATTCTCTGTTGTATCTCGTCTTATATTTAGAAAAATAGAATTAATTAATTTGTTTTCTAAATATTTTTCTCTGTGTATGTGTGTATGTGTGTGTGTATACACACACACACACACACACACACACACACACACATATGAAATAAATTGAGACATAACTGTGTTTCTCAGTTATCTCTGCTGAAAGTCAAAAGGCCATGCCTGGTCTATCCTAATGAAGTCCCATTAAAAAGCCGGTAGTAGCTACCAGATGGAAGTCTAAGTACCTGGGAAGAATTAAGAAGCCCTTCTTGAACTTACTCTAAAACCTCATTCTTTTTTTCAGTGACTGGAATAATTACCTTTCTGTGCTACTCAAAATGTCCCTAACTAGAGGGAGATAAATACAGGAAAAAGGGACAAAAGCATAAAGTGACGCTATGCAAGTCTAAAATTTATATTATTTTAAAAAATCAGAATCCATTATAAGTTGTAAAAAAAAATTCACACTCTTTATAGATTGAATCCAGTATTCCCTTTTAGATTGTATCTAATGTTCCTACCACCGGAATTATGATGTTCAAAGTTTTGAAAATTGAATGAAGCTATTTTTAAGGCCTTATGCTTAAAACATTTCTCTCTATATATCATTCTATATTACATATATAGTTCTAATAAGATAGTGTTTGCTTCAATTGTCTCTATTTTCTTTTCCTGCAAAGTTTTAACTTCTGTGCTATGAATTTAACTTAATTAATTGCGCCATATAGCCATGTATAATGGAAAAAAGAAGTTAATATTTGTCATTGCATTCTAAGCCAGGAACGGTACCAAACCCTGATTGAGTATACATTATTTGTTCATGGCTCACAACTCTGAGATCTAAGTATTGTCATAAAGAGACTAAAGATGAGAGGATAAATTACTTTCTTAAGATTAAAAAAATAATAAACAATCCTGTAAGTTTGCTCTCTACAACATTAGTACATACTTACATTAAAAAATAAAAATAAAAACTTTAAATAATACTAAAACCCTCCATCATTATCTCCAAGCAAAGGTTGTGACCCATGCAGTGTGGCCTCTGTTGATGCCAAGACCTCAGACATCCTTTGGGGCTCAGAAACTCTAGTTTGAGAGTAATATTAGATAAGCCACAGGGAAGTCCACAGATAATAGTAATGAGGGAGGACTTTTCAATATTTCCACATTTATCTATTTTGATGCTTTTCCTCCAGGTTTTTCTTCTTTTTTGCTTCTGGTATTGATCTCCTTACTTGATTTTCCATTGCCTTTAACCCTATAGAAATGTATTTCTGTCTCTTATTATATATTTTCTATTCCTGTCTTCAACTTTTGCTACTCCATAGTTAAACCTTTTCTTTTCTGACAATTGACTTCCTCTTTGCTCCAGCTAGCTTTTGCTGGCTCCTTAGCTTTCAGTTTAGGCTCTTCTCTGCCACTCATGAAACCAATTGTAAGTGAAATTTTTTTTAATGAAACTCCTGTGGTTTTTGTATCCCAGGATAAACCTAAGAGGATAATGGAAAGCCTGAAAAGTCCTTAACGATGAGCAATTTAATGATAGTGAAAACAACTTCTACCTGAGATTGGGGTTGCGGGAAGATATTTTTAATCTGAGTATTTTCCTACAAGTCATATTTGACATCACATCATTTGTTACCTTTCCTGGAGCTGGAGGCCTTTGCTTCATAAACATTTTCCAACACATGTTTAGACATTCCAACATTCACACTGATGAATTGTCCTTATGGCTTTAATAGTTAAAGAAAGACACCCAATTCAGCACTTGATCCATAAGAGGACTTTGATGTAAATTTTCTTGTACATTTCACCAGAAATAACCAGATTGAAGAGAATCTGTTAACTGACAAGGTCTAGCAAAAAGACTGGCTGTAGAAGAGCAGCAAACTGATGTCTAAAGAACATTGCTCTTGTTCAGTGTGCAGTGTTTATAAAAATATTATCAGCAGAACACATTTTTAATCTAGTGAAAATTTGGCAGCATCGTTGAAAACCTTTCTAGCAGAGCATTCAGAATGACTTTAAATAAACACAGCCAGCAGCCAGGAAATGCAAACTTCAGCAGATTTACTGCAGTAAGTGATAGCTACCAAAAGGCTCTTATCCCTGGTTAGAGTTAAATAATTTACTCTTCACTACCATTAAATGTTTTAAGATTATCTATGTGCATTTGTGTGTGTTTTTATTCCAGTATAATTATTCCTTCTTGCCACTCTTGATGTTAAATCCTTAAAATGGATTATGGATCTCCCTAGGTTATTAGTATACAATTTGCCCTCGAGTTAACTGCCCTCTTCCAGAGTGTCTTTAACTTATTAGCAACTAGACACCACTAAATAAAAAAGTTAGAATGGAGCCTCCAACTTGAAGGCTTCCACAAGCATACATAAAACTTTGTTTTATTTTTTTAGGTTAAGTTTAATAACAAATTCTAACAGCATGGACTGTTCCACATATTTATCAGTAGCCTGTTTTTCTATTTTTTTCCCACATGCTTTTGTTAATTCATGTTTTTGGAAGAAAATTAGAAACATAGCACGTCCCTTCACATTTATTTAACATACACAGAAGTTTTGCTTTTTCCCCCTTTCTTGTAAATTAGATGTTTTCTCTCACACAGAAATAATGCCAAAATCTTACATTTCAAATCATTTTTCCATTTCATTTATTCGATTTTCATTCAACAGATTGCTTACTATGTGTCTGGAAATCTAGTAGGCAACGGGGATGTAACTTTCACATGCATTTTGGGGATTTAATGGGTTAATTTATTTGAAACACATATAGCACTGTCTGGCATGTAGTTAGTGCCATATACATGTGTGACGCTATTATTATTATTTTTGTTATTTTATAACTAAGACCCAAAGAGATGAAATGCTTTACCCAATGTGATATATCCATTAGGAGCATCTGGTTAGCATTTAGTTCAGTTTTTACTCATAACACTCACTATGGTATTATGCTTCTCCTGTCTTATTGTGAGATGAGCAGGGTAAGTGCAATTATACCCATTTTACAGACAAAGAAACTTTGACTCCAAAGAGTTAAGTGATTACCTAGTATTCTAGCACTTCTAAATCAACAAGTTGTGCTTCAGCTTAAATTTGAATGTCCTGCTCAGTGTGCTTGCTCACTGTGAGACCAGAAATACTCACATAGTAGGTTGAATTTCAGCTGTATAATTGTTGAAATAGGACTGAGTTTAAGGCTTGACATGTATATTGGTTACATTTATTCTTTAAAAAATTCACTGGTAAAAAATGCAAATCAAAAAATATAATTGCGTATGATAAGCCATTGTTACCTCCTAGCAGTATTGCCCACATTAGCAGTAAGGGTTCATTTCCCATATTCTCTTATCCCAGAAATGCTGATCTGTGAATCAGAGCACACTTGTTAATCTCTTTTATATTGATGAAATGCAGTGATACTTGTACTCAAAGTGTATCAACTCAATGTCTAGTGATAGATTTACATCAAATGATGAGTTTTAGTTTCAAGAAAGGAGGTAAGTTATTTGTCTAATAGTTAAGCTCCATAACTGCAAAACTTGTAATCTGCACATATTGTGTGAAGTACTTAGGATATTGGATTTACTTAGTCCTAATGCATAAAAACATACCTAAATACACATTAGAAGATGTATACTTCTGTGCATTAGAATTGCTAATGATGAAAAATTTAAAATATGGTTTTAATTTCCATGGTTTGAACAATTGATTTCCTTCTTCTGAGAACAGAAACTCAGGCTTTTTTATATTCTAGTTAAATTTATTTTCAGATTTCACATGTTGGCAGAATGTTGTAAAAATTTATTATGACTCATCAATATGATAAACACCCTGATTTTTATTATTTGTAATGCCCTCCCTAAAATTCCCTACTACTCTATTAAAAATAAAGTTCTATATTTTGGCATTAAATTTAGTTGTCATAATTCTTTCAAGCAGTAAAATCACACCGGGCTGCTTTATCTTTTTAATTAAGTGTTGATCAATAGACTTTTATTCTATGCGAAGTGTTATACAAGTTTCTCTGAAGATACTAATACGACTGCTCATTTGCATTCTCCAGAAACTCTATTTTTTAATGGTCAAGTATGGCAATGTTTTATTGAGCAATGGATTCGTGTTGATGTAAGCAACCCGGTATGTTTTATTAGGTCATTGCTAAAGGAAGTAGAGATTCACCTTTTCCTGGGGCCATTGTAAGACCTTCAAAGATCCTTGGCTCTCTTCTTTTGGATGCACCACATGCATCATATCAAATAAGCCTAAATGTTCTTTTTTTCCAGATAATATAAAATTGATACATAACTGCTATATGTGATTAAGATACAGTTGACTGGAAGATAAAGTATAATAATTTATAAACCTTTATGTATTTTAAAATTTGATTTTCTAGTTTTCTTTTAATGTTTGGGTCCAATGCATTTTATGTTAAAAATATATTTCTGTGGATTCTTGAAAAGTTAGATGGGCCTTGCCTTTGGTCAGTGATGATAATAACACTCTCTTTTAATTTTTTTTTTTTTGCTTTTGCTCTTCTGCTTTCACTTTTCATTTTAGACTCATTTTTCTATTACTTCTACAGGTTATTTATTTATTTATTTTTATTGTTATTTCTATGATCTGCTTCTCACCAGCACCCACCCCCAACAATTTTATGTTTTCACACCTCTCTCTACTTTCCCCAAATCTCTACGACTTGTCAATTCTTTTGGAACATACTTTTTTTTTTCTCTATCTGAAGTTGTATCTTCACCCCTTTTATCAATATTGTATAAATGGTATACTCTCAGGCATCAGTTTATGTAGAGTAGAATATATATGGTATTTTCTTGGAGAACCATTATCCTGATCATAAGGTTTACTTCCCAGGCATCTATATCACCAGTGAATATCTTTAAACGCTTTGTCCATTTTACTTTGTTGTTAATATTTGCTGATGTCTTCTAACTTTGTTTCGTCCTTTCTCATTCAGTAAGTCAACAACTAGGCTAATGGGATATTATATACTTTACTAAGTTCATAAGTTTAAATGAAACATTTTAAAATGAAGACTGTATTAGTTTGGTAGGGTTACCATAACAAAATACCACCGACAACATGGCTTAAACAACAGAAATTTATTCTCTCACCATGTGGAGACTGGAAGTCTGAGATCAAGGTGTCAGCAGGGTTGGTTTCTTCTGAAGTCTCTCTCCTTAGCTTGTAGATGGCTGCCTTCTCTCTGTATGGTCACATAGTTTTCCTCTGTATGTCTGTCCTAATCTCCTCTTCTTATGACACCAATCAAATTGGATTATTGCCCACCCAATGATTTCAGTTAATATTAATTACTTATTTAAAGACCCTGTCTATAAATGCAGTCACATTCTGAGGTGCTAGTGGTTAGGAATTCAACACATAGATTTTTTTTTTTCTTTTGGAGGGGGACACAGTTCAGCCCATAATGGAGAAGCATAACAAAATACACATCACAACCACACAACATCCTTAACATTCATGCTGGCAATTGTCGTGAAGAGGTGAGATTATAACTCTTATGATGAACTAAAGCGGTGAGGGGAGTATCTGGATTTACCTATTATGTGGAACTAGGCAATGTTCTTTTTTCCACCATCACCTGTACCTTGCAAGGGCTCTTGGTAAGAGTTATATTTATAATTAATTTAACAAAAAATAATATACATTAGCATTAAGTTATTAACCCATATTTGAAAAAGTCTTTCCTGCCCTGCCCACTCATGTTATTTAGTCCCCCAAATTTTGAGATGTCATCTGTTTTGGTTACAATGGCTAAAGATGTGAGACATCATCATTTTGTACACATCATTACCTCCCTAGTCTTCTCTTTGATATTCCTATTCTTGTTGCTCCAACTCTGACCAGCCTAAAATGGATAGCACAGTCCTCTTGTAGCTACCCACAGTCACTTTAGTAGACTCTGGAGTCCTCAGACCTGCAATAATCTCTTTCAGTTGTTTTAGCACAGGAGAAGTGAAAAATATTTTTTGTTCATTCAAACAAAGTATGGGTTTGAAACTACAGTAGTAAACCCAACTTTTGTTCTTATTGATGTTTATTCTATTGAGGAGGTAACACACTGTAAACATGTACATAAAGGAGCTATGGGGGGAGAAAAGTAACTTTTATATTAAAATAATAGAATGAAAGACCTCCATTGACTAATGAAAGTGTGGGAACAAGACCAGAATTTCAACAGAGCATTATAGACAGAGAAAGCAATAAGTATAAAAACCGTAAAGGGGAGGGGAGGGAGATTGCTTTCCTTGTTCAAGGAGATGAACAGTCATTTACTCATTCAACAAACATTTAGATATTTTGTAAGCATCTACCAGGTGACCTAAATTCCAAAGATTCACAGCATACAAAAATAGATATGGAGAGGGGAGTCAAATGGACTTTAATCATATAGATATTTATGAAGTTATAATTGTGGCAAGTTCTGTGAAGATGGGTACAGAAGCAGTGAAAACTCTTGAGGGAGAATTTGAACTGTCCAAGCAAATTAGAATGGTCTTCACAGCAGAACTGACCTAGAATTTCTACCTGAAGAATGAATAGGAAGTATCTAGGTCAAGAGCGGAAAGAAGATTGACTGATAAGGGAGTGTGATCAGATTTGATTTGTGAAGAGACTTTTTTTTTTTCAGAGTGAAAAATCCCCTGGGGAAGTCTCCCCCTGAACATTTGGGAGACCATCCCCTTTTCTAAATCATTCTGTATCACCACCTCTCCTTGGGGCAAGCTGAGTTGATCTACCTCACTTGGCCATTCCTAAATCTGTAAGGACTGTTAAAATAGCACTGGGTCTCCAGCAATTATTGTGAGAGTTGTTTAAATGGCAGGTCAGGGGAAGCACTGTGTGGTTACTGTGAGGAAGGGGTTTGTTAGGATAAGTATGTCCTGAACTGAGCCCAAAGGGAAGAGATTTGGTGGAAATTCGGTGTCAGGGAAAATTAATCACTTCATTCACTGTGGAAAGAGCCACAGATTTAGAGCAGGGAGACTAGGAGTTTAACATAAGTAGAATAGATCAAACCTATCAGTCAGTTAGTCCTGCTTCCTTCCTTTAAAAAAAAATTGTAGTTATCTATTTCTTTTTCTTGAGTTTCAAATATTGAAGGTCAGGATCTCTGTTCTGGCCAGCCGCCAAAAACCAAAAAACCCAAAACCAAAACTCAAGATCATCCTGCTGTCTGCTTCTATTACTGTATTTACATTCACTTCCCAAATCTCTTAAGTTGTTGCTGTTTTTCTCTCTCTTAAATCTCACTTGGCCTTTCCCCCTTTCCAGAGATAAACCTTACAATTTTACCTTCTGATTACTATCTTTTAAAACTAGCTCATTAGCCTCTGCTTTTTCATTCATTTACTCTTTCCAACAGCCACTGCCTTCCTTGGGTTCTTCATGACTGTTTTCGTATGTTTGTCCCCTCTAAAGCTCATGTGGAAGCTTGATCCCCAATGTGGTAGTGTTGAAAGGTGGGGCCATGGGAGGTGATTGGATTGTGAGGGCTCTGCCCTCGTGAATGGATTGATCCAGTCATGGATTAATGGATTAATGGGTCAATGGATGAATGGTTTATCAAGGAAGTGGCTCTGGTGGTTTTAGAAGGAAAGCAAGTAAGCACACTAATACAGTCTTGCTCAGCCCTCTCATCATGTGATTCCCTGGGCCACCTTAGGACTCTGCAGAGAGTTCCACCAAGCAGTCCCTCACCAGAAGTGCCCCCTGGACCTTGGACTTCCCAGCTTCCAAAACTGTGAGGAATAAATTTCATTTCTTTATAAACTACCCAGTTTCAGGTATTCTGTTATAAGCAACAAAATAATTGATTGATACAGTATGATTCCACATCTGGGTCTGTCTAATTTCCAATTCATTTAAAAATACTTTTACTATTATTATTGTAGGATCTTATCTTGACAGTTATCACAGAATTGTTTTTTCAACAACAACAAAAAAGACCTAATCTAATATTCTAAGAAGCAAAATACCTGTCTTTGTTTTAACTAGTCATGTAGATAAAAATTTTGACAAACAAACAAAAAAACTTGACAAAAAAATGAACTGATAGTCTAGTTTTCTTTCCTGTTATACATTTGTTTTTTGTGGGGTTTTTTTTGTTGTTTTTTTTAAAGGTAGAACAAAATAATAAAATAGTAAGCTTTTTGAAGGCAATGGTTTTCTTATTCAATGTCCATTCTCAGCAACTGGCTCCAATCTAGCACATTAAAACTATTTCATAAATGAATAAATAGATAATAAATAGGGAAAGGGCAAATGGAGAAAAGTCTATATTAAAGATTCCAATAAAGGCTTGTTCTAGAAAGATGTCGCAGATATCATTAATTTTAGGGGGGTTCTATTCAGACTCTTTCTTGATGAAATTTTTTTAAATCAGTGGTTCTCAAGCCTTTGTGTGCATCAGTATCACCTGGAGGTCTGGTTAAAGCAAAGGTTTCTGGGCCCCACACCCACGATTTCTGATTCAGTAGGTCTAGGGAGGTTTATTTCTAACAAGTTCCCAGGTGGTGCTGGTAGTCTGGGGACATCACTCTGAGAACCACTGCTTTAAATGAAATGTAACAAAGAGATAGGAAGAAAAAAAGAAGACAGAATCTTTATTGGTCCTTTAGGTAGGAATATATTTTCCTCTTGTAATTTGGCTCTACGCTCTAGTGTGGCTGCGCATAATCTCTTTTTGATAAGATTTACTGATTTCTACACTCATTCATGGATTAAGGTTTTGAGGAGAGATTAATATTTAAAGTTTTTTTTTTTAATCAAGAATATATAAACGTAGAAGATGAAAAGCTGCTCAACTTTACTTCCTACACAGGTGAAATAATTGCTACTCCTGGGTCCTGCAGAGACATGCAAGAGAAGCAGTTATAATAATTTTACAGATTTAACTAAATAAAGAATAGTGTGTATGTAATAATTTTATGAAGTAGCATATCATATCAGTGAGGATAAGATAGCTTATTTAAACAGTATATTGAGAAAATTGGGCAACTTACTCTGTCTTATACTATATATCAGCATAAATTCTAAATATAATAATGATGCAGATATATACAGGTATTTTAAAAACATGTATAAGGCCACTCAAAGAAAACAAATGTTTACTTTAAAACATTTTTATTCATATAATTTCTTTCTATAGTATTTATATAGTCTTGGATGGGAATGCTTTTCTTTGCATGAACCTGTGAAAGCAACCGTAATGCAAGATTGATAGGTTCAAGTAAGCAAAAACCAAACAAACAAATATACGAAACAGTATTCTGTCATTAACCATAATAAACATATTTACTGGTAGAAAGGAGAATTGTTGGGCCGGCCCGGTGGCGCACTGGATAGTGCGCCGCTTGTGAAGCGCGGCGGCGCTCCCGCCCGAGGGTTCGGATCCCACATACAGACCGGTTCCCGCTCACTGGCTGAGCGAGGCGCGGGAGCAACACCGAGGGTTGCGATCCCACTGCCGGTCCCCGGTCCGGTATGGGGGCAACACTGAGGGTTGCGATCTGTTGCTGGACACGGAAAAAAAAAAAAAAAAAAAAAAAAAAAAGAAAGGAAAATTGTTACACACATTATGTAGGATATTATACTATATCAGTAAGTCTTGGATTATTTTGCTTATCTTTTGACACACTTCCAGTACACTATTCTAGGGAAATATTTATGGATATGCATACAAGTACAATGTTACAGTACGCATCACAGAACTGTTAATAATAGCAAACCTTTGGTAACAACAAAAGGAGACTGGATAAATCAGTGGGAGACAGTAATGTAATAGAATGTCCAAGAGCAATTTAAATGGTTTTCTAGAAAAACACTGCTATGAAAAATATGTGCACAATATCATGTGTATTGAAAAAAAATTATTGCACAACCTTATATGTTCAAAATGATTCCATTTTTGTTTTTAAAATATCTGTTTTTAACACATATCAGGTTGGAAAAATATAAACTAAAATTTTAATAGCATTTATCTCTGCTGTGTAGGATATATGTGCTTTATTTTCTCCCTTTGGATTATCTGTATTTTCTGGACATTTTGCAACAAATGTGTATTACTTCTGAAATTAAGCTACGTAAAATATTTTGAATACTTGTATTATTATTCTTACATGTTATTACATAAAATTCCTCTTGACCCTATCCTGATATTGATCTTTGAATTGCTTCATTATGTAGAGGAGAAAAGTTGAGAATTTACCTCTGGAGTCCATAGGAATTTTTCCATGCAATTCATGACAGATTTGATTGCGTCTCCAATATAAACCTCACTCTCCAGCCCATCTTCCTTCCTGCTCTAGTTCTTCTGTGAAGATGTAAAAATGTGACTCTCCAGAATTATTTTACATTTCAACAGAAATAAATGGTTTTAGTGAAGATATCTAAACAGTGCTCTTGTATCTGTCTTGCTTAATAACTCCCTTTCCTTTAATTGAAAAAGAAAAAAAAAAAAAGGAAGAGTGGTACTGGTTTGGAAAATGTTTTTAGCGGTTGCTGTCTCCAACTGTGCTCTTTTTCCCTGTCTGTTATGGTCCATTAGATAAACATGGTGTTCAACAGTCAGGCGGTTGTTGATATATTTGGCAACACTGATAATGTGATCTATGTTTAGGAGGAAGTGAATGCGTCATTTCATGGGGCATAGGTTTTCTGAAAAGTGATTGTTTTTTTTCCTCAAGAAAAAGGCCATTGAACTTTAAATTCTCACTGAGTTTGAACAGTTTTAATTTGTCATCTGAACTTTTTTTGTTGCTTTCATTAGAATTTTAGATTACTCACTGGGCTTGTTCTCAGAAGCAACCAGTACGAACTGGAAAGAAACACAAACCTGTTTGCTTCTGACTCTGAGGGTATAATTAGTATAATAAGGAAAATGGAGGTGTTTGTTATCTTAGCATATTTCTTTAATATCCAACAATCACAGTTTTTAGTGTTTTCATTTGTAACTAGCAAGTTTAAAAACACACACACACACACACACACACACACACACACACACACACACACACAAGAACCTCAAATCTTAAAGCTCTCTCTGTTTCTCTCTCCTATCTATCTACCTACTTACCTAAGTTTTTCCACATATACATGTGCACACATATGGACTATATTTAGAGAGACTATGAATGTATGTATGTATATATGCATGTATATGTACGTATTTTCTTTTTTAAATATATAGTGTATCTATATACATAGTCCCTGTAGAAGGAATTTGAACATATTTCATCAAATAAAATACTCTAACAATTTGGACATAAAATGGCATAAAGTCTGAGATGATGGAATGTCTTGGAGTGTCCTGCATAGTTCTAAATATCCTCAGTGATGGGATTTCTAGCATTTCTCTTGGGATGTGATTCCATTATCTAATAGTTTTCGTTGGGATAAAATTTTTCCCGATAGGCTTAATGTTCCTCTTCTCAACTGATTCCATTAAACTTAATTACTCCCTCGAAGCTGAGCAGTTCCTCCCCTATTGGCTTTTACACTGTTCCAATAGTGGAAGACAACAATCAACTCCTCGTCTGTCACCAAGTAAGGATATATTTGACTCTTTTAATCTAGCTTTCTTTTTAAATGGTATATATATGTATGAGCATATCACACCTATACCTAGTCACTCAATTATTATAACATCCGAATGATATCACTATTTCAGAGGCACTACCATCTAAATTACAGACGATATTTTTTGTTGCCTTTTCTTTGAAAAATTATTTATGTTCACAGGTGGCCACTAACAACATACTAGCTTTTGCTCACATTTTGTAAAAATGGATTAGAGGTGACAAGCCGCAGCTTAATAATTCTAGCCTGTGTGAAAGCTTGCTTACGTCTGTAGTTGGAGGTGGTGAAGATTCAAAGAAGGTTGAATCTGTAAGGCCCCAGAGAAGACCCCAAAGGAGGCACTCCCTAAAACATGGCGCTTTTCTCTTCCGGGTCCTAACAATCTTGCCTGCGCCAAGGTGCAGCCTATCAGAAATCATTACCCACCCCCCGGCCAATCAACTACTGCCCTGTGTACTAACCACCCTCTCCCAGAACCCGGCTCTATATAAATGTATGCTTCTCCCCCGAATAAAGCGGAACTTCTCCGGTGAACTGTCAGCTCGGGTCCTGTCGTCCTTTCAGAATCTACAATAAATGCTTTCAATCCCATTCACTTCCATCAAAAATGGGAATTTTATTCATGGGAAGATAGATGTTTTTACTCACTTTCTAGAGAAGGGCATTTGAAATCACTTTAGATATTTGGAATCTACAGCCTGCACCATCATGTTAGGAATCTCAGTTATTATTTTTAAATTATTTGTAAGTAAAACCTCACCTCCTGTAGTTTTTATTTTTGGAGTGTTTGGTTCAAGATTTTAATGCTGAGAAAGTGAAACTCTGCTCTCTCTGGTCATCTTTTTGCTTCTTTCTCTGACCTTTTTCCTCTGTGTCATCACCTCTCTTTCCTCCCGCTTCTTCGTTTCCTTTTCTACATCAAACCCCAATTCCTCCTTTTAACTCTCCCTTTCTCTTTCCCTTCTCCCTCTCTCTGATTTCTTCCGGTTTTCTTATGATGAGATTTATTTGTGATTCTCAAGTACATGTGACTGTTCTGTCCTGGGGATTCTTCCCTGGGCCCCTTGCTGGTGAGCTCAAGGTCTGAAAGAAGGACCTCTTGTGTCACCTTCAGATTAGCTCTGCGTCACAGCATGGCCTGACTAGTAGATGAATCTGGACTAAATGGAAAGATTTCTTAGAAGTGTGTTATGGACTGAATGTTCGTGTCCCTCCCAAATTCTTGTGGTTGAAGTCCTAATCCCCAACATTACGGTATTTGGAGGTGGGAGATAATTAGGGTTAGATGAGTCAGAAGAGTGGGACCCACATGATGGGATTAATGTCCTTTTAAGAAAAGAAAGATAACAGAGCTCTCTCTTTCTCCATGCTCAGGCACCCAGGAAAGGCCATGTGAGCATACGGGGAGAAGGCAGCTATCTACAAGCCTGGAAGAGGGCCCTCACTGAGAAGCAAATCTTTCAACACCTTAATCTTATACTTCCCAGCCTCCAGAACCATAAAAAAATAAATATCTGTTATTTAAGCCACCCAGCCTATGGTATTTTGTTGTAGCAGCCCAAACTAAGACAAAGTGTCTTCTTGAGTATCAAAAATTAGGCTTCATATTTTTCTTTATGTTGATATTTAATAATCAATAAAGTTGTACTACATCCATATGAAAAAAATTGAAATTCAATGCAATGAACTTAGAAGTATTTTGTTTATGACAAGCCTCTTTAAAATCTATTTAGTAACATCTTTCTAGTGAGAAATAATTTAAAATATGCAGTGATATCTTAGGTAGGTATATTTGAGTGAGGATTAAGTTGTTTTGTTGTTGTTTTTAAACGTGAAATATTCAACCTTTGTCTAGCCATCTTGGGCTGCTCTAACAACTGGTATTGTTTTGTAACTTATTAGTGAGGGATTTATAGAATCTAAAATTAATGCTGTAGGCAGAAATGACTAAAATATATGATTTCTTCCCTCATGTCTTTATTTGCCCATCTAGGTATTAGGAGTCTATTGTTAACATTTAAGGGAGGGCTGGATTATTATTAAGAACTAATTAAGTTATTGCAACCAAAACTTCTTGTTGAATATTTTGGCAATTACCAAATCAGCTAAGAAAAAAGTTTAATATCTACATTGTTGATTTAACAAATAATTTTCATATTTGCAATTCATATTGAGGGGCAGTATAGGAGAGTGGTTAATGGCAGGATCTCCATTGTCAGACACCTTGTTTAGGTCTGTGATTGTGTCTGTATCTGCACCTGTCTGTGCCCCTTCCTAGCTGAATGTCCTTAGGAATGTCATTTAGCCTCATCATGAGAGAGACAAAGCATAATACCAAATTTGTAGAGTTGTTTTCAATATATTGGATGGATCAGTATAAATAAGCACATTGAATACTACCCAGCACATGTAAGTACAATGATGTTAATGATAGATCCAACTGGAAGTTCAGATGCTGGCTATATCCTAAAGAACTCTATGCTTCACAGAAGAAAGGTTCTGTAAGTACCAAAGATTAAGATTCTTAGTTTAAATTTTCCATGAATTTCTGGGGTTGGATGTTTAACTCACTCCAGTCAGTAGATCATGGTGCTAACGCCAAGGTCCAGGGTTTGGATCCTTGTAGACACCAGCTGCCAAAACAACAACAGCAAACAAAATTCAAGGAATGCAAGGCAAGTAGGAAAATGAACAAACATAACACAGTTCATGCAAGGATCATTAAATCACAATCTTATTTTTTCAGTTTCTAGGCCAACCCCTTTAAGTTCCCATGACATAAATGTCAGCTGACGTGCATGCAAAGTGACTCACCTTATTCCCATTAAACTAGATTGAGATTAAAAACAAGCAAACAACTGGAATGTGACATGTGGATCAGACTCTTGCAAGTCCAGTGGGGTAACTTAGCAGAGATCATCATGCACTTTAAATTGGCACACATCTCCAGGCATGCTTGAAGTCTGCAGGGCCAAATTGTGGAGTATCCCGGCAGTGCCAAAAATTCTTCTTTGATGACACATAAAAGAAAACTTCTTTCAAAATAGTTATGAAACCCAAGAGAACACAATGCATCCACTGTGTACATCCTGGGGCTGTCTATGAACACATTATTTCTATATTTTTCTCTTCTGTAAACTTCAGTGTTGAAGACCAACATTATTTCAAGTAAATATCCCACTACTTTTTCTTCATAAAGACGTTCCATAAAGAATACAAGTTATTGTTTCCCTATTCATTTTTCTGGTTAGAGGAGGCATTTCTATTTTAATAGTCAATTATATCATATTCTGAATTTGCCACAAGTCTCCTTTTTATATTAAAACATTATTTGCATTGTTTTCTTTCTTAAATGCTTAAGATAAAAAAGTAAAGGTTAGAAGATGTACAAAGCAATTTCTCACCTTACGAAATCTCATTAGGGGAGTAATTTTTGTTCATTCCATACTATTGACATTTCTCCATTTCAATAATCATTGATATTTTTAAAAGCTGCCAGGAGATACTTACAATATTCCTTTTAGATACTATTCCCATCAATGACAGATTTCAATTACCTCTTTCACTTTTAGTGTCATTTCTCTATTGTTTTGAAAGTATTACTAATTCCTCTACGTTCATTTGTATTATGTAAGATTCTTCTTGTATCCGAGCAACTCCATCTGAAAAATAATTTTTTTTCTGAGTAATATATTCAAAACATAACCTTGTATATCCTTACAATTTTTTTTGGCAATAATTTCCATAAAACTAACTCCCCAGAAAGGAATTTGAATTTCGGGAACAAACAGCCACATGCTTTGAAAACTTCTCTGGTCTATGTCACTACGGTTATCTAAACAATTTAGATGTCCCTTTTTTTTTAACTAAACTTGTTTTAAATGTTGATTCTTTTCTGTTTTTAGAAATGATACACGTCATCAGATAATTTGTAAAACAGAAAACATAAAAGAAGAAAATAAAACTTCCCAAAATAACCATGGGATAACTAAGGCGGTAAACTGCCTAATCAATGGTACAAACTTGCAGAATATTTCAGAATTAGGCAGATAGCCAAAGAATCAATGGGGTATTTGATGATCCTGATGCAAATGAAAAACTCAGATGACTCTTTATATTCATCTTTACTGAGAAAACAGGAATAATTTTACTTCCATTTTTCCTTATGAAGCATATCTTTCAGAATGACACATGCAGAGTTTTTTTTTTAAAGTATATTCCATATAAAGCATACAACACTTCTATGAAAACAGCTGTACCTGATAGTTTAAAGAACTGTGCTTGGGGTGAAGGGGAGGCATGTGTGACTAGCAACTTGATTTGGCATGGCTGAACCAAGCAGAGTAGTGACGGGTGAGTAGGTTGTAGCCAGGTGGCTGCTCTGGCAATTTCCAGTTGTGACATTCAGGGTCAGGTGACTTAATCTTTCTCTGCTAAAATCTCCTAATCAGCAAAAAGGGTATAATATCTTTCTCACAATGTTATTATAAATATTGCAAATGTTAATATTCATAAAATGTATAAAATGCCTTGAACAGCGTCCTTTATTTACGTTCCATGCAAGTATTTTACTTTAATAAACAATTTTTTTAGAACAGTTTTTGGTTCACAGGGAAATTGAGTGGAAAGTACAGAGAGTTCCCATAGACCCCCAGCCCTCACACATGCACAGCCTACCCCACTATCAACCACTCCCACCAGAGTGGTACATTTATTACAATTGATGAACCTACAGTGACACATCATCATCACCCAGAGTGCATAGTTTAGATTAGAGTTGACTTTTGGTGTTGTACATAGGAAGGGTTTTGGCAAATGTATAATGGCATGTATTTTAATAGTAAAAATGGTTTGAGTGTTAGGAACTAGATTGTTTTACTTTCATTACAAATGAAAGTTCGGGGATTGCTAATGGAATTTTTTTCTATAAGGAAACTATCGATAATGTACAGGGACCACAAACTGGGAGGTCTCCCTCCAGTCCCTGCACCACCCACTGGAAGTTATGATGAAGCGAGTCATTTAGTGGTTAAACATGCATGACCTAATGAGGGAAAAGAAATGTGGCTTCTGTAAGAGGAAGTCGTTCGACTGGACCATCATGTTGCTTTGTAAGGTTATGACAGACAGGAAGGGAATAGAAAAAAATCTAAACTTTGAAAAGGTAAAGACAGAATTTTTATGTTATTTAAAACAAAATGTTGGTGTTTTGGTATTTTGTAGGAGGTGGCTAATGACATTTTGCTGTATTGCTTGTGGTGAATTTTTAGAAAAATAAAAGGTATTATTTTGAAGAAAAGGGAAATGATGGCATGGAAGTCATTGCCTGGAAGGAGAATGGGTTGAAAACATAAATTAGTGCAAGATCAATTTAAGTGAGTTTATAAGTTATTGATCTATTTTAAGATCAAGTTATTGATTTATTTTATTGTATACAAGACAGGGATTTGGTTATTTATACCCTAGTGTAGATGTCTGTACAAATATAACCAATGTCTTTATCTTTCATGTAGATACCTCTTGACAGGCTACCGCACTAACTTATGAAATGTGACTTGCCTCAGTCAGCTGCAGCAACAGTATATAGAAACAGGCCAGGTTAAGGCAGTGTCCTAAAAAGGAAACCACTGACAAAAGGGGCTTGAGTTCCTCTAGATATCAAAATCTTGCTGTGAGGGTAAGAGACACTGATTATATATTTATATAAACAAAAACCTAAACGAAATATTTAATTATTGACTACAGAAAACCAGAAAAGGATTAAATGGAAACAACTGGATCCACGATATGGATTAACTTCACCTTCTGATTAGGGTGCTCTCTAATCTGTGAGTCTGTTCTCACATCACTTAACAAACTTTATCGTAGTTGCTTATTTAGAAGAGCAGAGTTCCTTAAGATCTGGAAAAGTTCATTAATTCATTCAGCAAATATTTATGGAGCACCTACTACATTCTGGGCAGTCACAAGTCTAAAAGTGAGCAATACAGACAAAGCCCACCTGCAGCTAAGAGAAAATAAATACTGGTTGAAAGAATAAAAGAACTATTTGCTTGTTACGAACTTGACAAACATAAGTGTATGTAATAGATTTGGAATGTTCTGTTATAAAGTTCTAATACATCTTATTTATTTTTGTTCATTAAGCATATGGTGAAAACACAGCCTGACTATGAGGACTGTGTTCTGATATAGTCTGAGTTTCTTTTCTCGTGTTGTCCAATAGGTGTAAACTTGTGGTACATGGCGTGTGTATATTTGTGTGTGTGTTTGTGTATGTGTGACAGAGAGAGAGACAGAGAGAGAATGCATACTTTTGTGTAATTCTTTGTGAAATATTTCATAGTATGTGAACTGGAATTGAACAGGAATTGGAGCTTTTTATTGCTATTTGCATCACTTTTTTGGTCTTCACATATGCAAGTGTTCAAAGTTTAATAGTTACATCCTTTAAATGCAACGTTGGTAAGGAGGCTTTGCTCCTTCGAATATGGGATATGAAATGAGCCTCATTTGCTTTCCATGTTATCCTGGGAAATGTTGGCATCTTTCTTGTGGGCATTCTGTGTCTTGGGTTTCCTACCGTGCAGTAGCATAAGGAGGGTAGGGCAAAGCAAACTTCTTTGAGAATCACTTCCTGACTGATTGGAGTCTGAGAAGAAACACCATGGAGTTCTGCAAAGCACCAGAACTCTGCCTGTGTAACACTGTTAAATCCACTATTACCCTCCTCCCTTCCACCTCCCCCAGGATTCCAAAGTGTTCTGACTTAACTCTTTCATGACCAGTACTAGGGAGAGTGCACTACCAATATATGCAATGAAATAATATGCTTTCTGGCTAATTACTGTGATGAATTATGTCCTTTCTTTTTAAAATGCGTATGTAGCTCCTGAAGAGGAAAGGGATTAGGGAAAGAAAACCATATATCAGTCTTTCATTCGTGTAGTTAAATTTTTTTTTCTTTTATCTAATCATCACATTTAATATTTTCTTACAATTGACGTTTTAAAGAAAACAAAACTGAAGCTCAGAGAGGTCGCCTAATTAACACACACTGCATGGATAAGAAGTGGCAGGGGCTGGATGGGGACCATGGCCTTTCTGAGCCAGCACCAGTGATCTCTCTATTAGGTACAGTAAGTTCCACCAAATGGAGAATTAAGGTTTTAACAATACCAGCCAAGAAACACTGCATTAATTATAATGGATGGTTTATGCAGGGTAGTTTTTGGGTCTGAGTTATGTGCTCTTTGCCATACTTTTTGTTTTGTTTTGTTTTACTTTGAGTGGAGACATCAGAATTTATTAACCACTATATCCAAGACTGAAGGCCACATATTAAAAAAAAAAAAGATGTTTAAATTCACGAACGTGTAAATATTTGTTTTAGAATGCACTGGGATAGTCTTGTCTTTTACCTAAGCTTTCTTCCACATCTTAATTACACATTTTTTTTTTTTATTGAGGCAAGAAATTCCTTCCTCCTTAGATCTGTGCCCCACAACAACCCCGAGCCCAGAACATAAACAAAGACACATTTGGAAGCTCCTGCAGAGAGACTTACATCCAAGATCAGCAGATCCTACGATTTGCTATTTCCTCCTCCCCACTCTCCTCAGATGTGGGCTTATGTAAGTGTCCCTGAGGCAATGCATGTATGGTTTTAGGGAGAGGACTGAATACTATGGCTGGTGCTGTTAGTATTAGACTAGACGGCTGTAAAGGAGTAAATGGATAACAACAGTTAGGAAGCTCATTGACAGGATTCCAAATATTAATAATTGGGTGCAATTGACACAGCTGACACCAATACTTTGGAATTTATGACATGGAAAAGGGGAGGGAACGAGTCTGCCAGAGCATCTTTTCAACTTTTTAATATAATTGGGATGCCTGAAGCCATTATACCATCTATAAGTTTCCTGTATGTGCCCTGATTTGCTCTCAAATGTCCGCAAAGCCTGGGACTTCATATAAAACTCAGAGAAGAGTTTGGTATTATAGCTTTTCTTTTAATATCTGAAACTTGTTATATAGCATGTGCTGCTATTTCCAGGCAGTTTAGTATCATTAAAGTAAATGCCATATAAACCCGATTTCCTATTTTCACACCGTAGAATTCTATATTAAGTGCCACGAACAAAGAAACACACATCAGACAAGTCCTCTTTTCTTTAGAATGAAAAGCTTCCTTCACCAGGACATTCAGAACCATCCCAAAATGGACTTGTTTTCAGTTTGTTCATCTTTTCCACCTCCAGACTGCTTTTTGCAAGTTTCATGTCCATTTTTGGTGACAATTTATTATTTGAAGTCATCTCCCAAGAGCAGGATTTTTCTTTGTAGAAAGAGTCTGAAACAAACTCCATGTGCAAAACAAACATATCACAGACCAGTAGAGACAGTTCCTAAGCAGACCGTGTTCTAAAAGTTTGCCTGAAAGAATGTCGTTTGGAGCCTGAAATATATTTTTTTCATAGAAACATGATGAATGGATGGTAAGTTCTAAGGTCAGTGCTGTGAGGCCATGTGAGCTGTGAGGTAGCTGGACTGTAGAACTGCATTGTTCATACTATTCTGTGATAATTTAGGATGGTAATGTGGGAACATCACATATATAATGGCACTGACAGAGCTACTGTGCAGCATCAAGAGCATGGTAGTTTTACACGGCTTCAGCCACGATGAACGTCTTATTCCTCTCACAAGGAGTGAGGACTTGTGGACATACAGATTAGGACAGTGTATGTTTTTCGTGATGACCACAGTCTGCAGGAGTTTAAGTCGTGCAGTTTGGAGTACTTCTCCCCTGCTTTTCTTATATACACGTGCAAATTAGAGTATTACAGAGTCAACATTTTCTGTTGGGTCTTTGTTGTGATTCATCAGCCTTGTGATCCTGGGGCAACAGCTGTCTTGGTAGGAAAATATTGATAGTACATTCCTTCTTTTCCTTTACTTGAATTACATCATGCTTCTGTAGGACTCCCTGCACCCACTTTTTCTCCCCTCTCTCCTCCCACTCAGAGTCTGGGATTGTGCGACACACTGGGTAACGAATCTTGGTTTAGACAACTACTCAGGTGGTTCTGCTGCACACTAAATGGGGACTCACTGGACTGGAACGTGTGCTCATAGGGGGGATCCTGGTCCCTACGGCTTCACCAACAATCTGCTAATTTGCTGTTGGCCTATCCCTCCTTCTACATTTCCCATGGTCATAAATCCTTCAGCTGCTGCGAGTAAACATGCTGGGAGACTGACCTTTCCTCTCTTAGCCATTCTGTGGCGACGTAAGCTCCACTCAGAAACTGTGCTTTGGCTTCATTTCATTACATATACATTACTACAGAGAAAAACCTTTTTTTCCTATATTTGACATTTTTGCCATTTGTACTCAAGATGGTAATGGGGATTAGAGGCTAAAACATGGTTAATGAAGAGAGCAATAAATCATTTGTTGAATGGCTAAAAACTATCACGAATATTTGATTAAATTTATATCAGTATTGAATCAGTAAGTCTTAGTTTCTGAGTAGGTGAAGGTTGAATTACCTGTTTAAGAAAGAGCAGGATACTGAGCCCTGCTCTTGGACACCAAGAGTAAAGATTGAGAAGGAGACAGTATGAGCATCTGAGTGTGTGGAGAAAAGGGTAAGGGGAAAATATATCTTATTAGTTTCTCAACTGCTTTAGACAAGTTTTCTAGAGATCCTTCTTGAAGATCCAAGGCTTCTTCCCCTTGGCCATGTCTCAGTCTTAAAGCCCTTGGAATCTAGCATGTCATCAAAGAAAATTTATGGCCATTTTACCAATCATAAAGATAATTTAGTTAAAAAAGCATAGATTAAACATTTGTAATATGTGCTTTTTAAGCTTCAGTAAGTGAAATCGTTTTAGTGGATCATAATTAGCATTAAAATAGACTAGAAAAAATAGAACAGAAATAAAATATATCAAAGTGAATCGCATTTGGTAAGGATTAGATTTATTTTATGGATATTTCTTTCAGTAATATAGACATATATTCTCAGTCATGATGTGTGATGGTTAATCTTACGTGTCAACTTGACTGGAACACAGGATGCCCATATATTTGGTTAAATATTATTTCTGGGTGTCTGTGAGGGTGTTTCTCCAAGAGATTAGCATTTGAATTGGTAAACTGAGTAAAGCAGATGGCCCTCCCCAATGTGGATGGGCATCATCTAATTAGTTGAGGGCCCAGATAGAAGAAACAGATGAAGGAAGTCTGAATTCACCCTTAGCCTGACTGCTTGAGCTGGACATATATCTTCTCCTGAAGTCAGTTCTCCTTCTCATGCTTTCAGGCTTGGGCTGGAATCTACACCATTGGCTCTCTGACTTTGAAGCCTTCGATCTAAACCACTGGTTTTTCTTTGCCAGGAGTTGTGGATGGCAAGTCATGGGACTTCTCACCTCTATAATCACTATTTTGAGTCAATACTTAATAGTAATAATGATAATAATTCTGAGAGAATTTTGAGGTGTATGTTAGAAAAAGCCAATATTGCCATGAAGAGACTGTTACAGGCAGTTCTGGTGAGCACTCAGAAAGAAAAGTGGAAAGCTAAAGAGAAAGCTCTAGTTTCTTAAAAAATGCATGAATAATTATGTACAGGCTGTTGGTAGACATATAGATGTTAAGAATGATTCTGATGAGGTCTCAGACAGAAATGAGGACCATGTTATTGGGCAATGGAGAAAAGATGATCTTTGTTATAAAGTGGCAAAGAAGTTGGCCAAATTATATTCATGTTCTAGTTTTTTGTAATAGATAGAACTTGTGAGTGATAAAATTAAATATTTAGCTGAGGATATTTCTAGGAGAAGTGTTGAAGGAGCAGCTTGGTTTGTCCTGACTGCTTACAGTAAAATAGGAGAAGACAGAAATGAATTGAAGAAGAAACTGCTAAGCAAAAAGAAACCAGAACTTAAGATTAGTACTTGTGTAAACCATGCACTCAGTTAGCCACCTAGCAGGAAAACTGCCAGTTTCAACTGAAGGGGGAGGAGATGGGACAGAATGAAGGAAGACTGTTATACTACTTCAATTCTATAGAATAGGATAATAAAGTTATTTGGCAGTGATTTTGTCTTATTCTCCATGAGAAGGGAATAATGGCCCTGAAGGCAATTCAGAGGACATCAGAGTTAGTGAGTTAGTGCCTGGATGTCAGCAGAGTAGATGGCCTCCAACAGAAGCTGTGTGTGTTGGGGAGGCTAATTTGTCAGAGCCATGGCATTGAGCAAGGCCACCAGAGAAAGTGACCTCTTTTGAACTGTGGGGATGGCATTGTAGGTCTGCAAGGCAGAATGAATTATTCAAAGAGACTTATTCTTGAGCCTCAAGATCTCATGAGATGTGCTTTGCTAGAATTTAGACTTGTGTGGGACCATCCACCCTTCTTTGTCTCATTTTCCCCTTACTCTCCTATTTCTCCCTTTTGGAATGGGAATGTCTATCCTATGCCTGTTCCAGCATTGTACTTTGGAAGCCCATAACTTGTTTAGTTTTATAGTTTCACAGATGGAGAAGAATTTTTTTTCTACAGATGAGTCAAACCTTGAGTCTCATCCATACGTGATTTAGATGATATGTAGGTGAGACTGTACTTGAGATTTTAGAGTTGATGCTGGAACAAGTTGAGTTTAGGTGCTGTTGGGATGAAATGAATATGTTTTTTATGAGAAAAAACATGAATTTGGGGGGAGTAGAGGCAGAATGTTACAGACTGCATGTTTGTGTTCCTCTAAAATTGATATGGTGAAACCCTGGCTTCCAATGAGATGGTGTTAGAAGGTGAGGCCTTTGGGAGGTAATTACGTTCAGTTGAGGTCATGAGAGTAGATGCCCCATAATGGGATTAGAAGAGATCCTTAAAAGAAGAGAAAGATACTAGAGCTAGCTCTCTCTGCACCATGTGAAAATATAGCAAGGTATCCATCTGCAAACTGGGAAGAGGACCTTCACCAGGAATTGAATTGGGTAGCACCTTGACCATAGACTTCCCAGCCTTCAGAATTATGAGAAACAAATTTCTATTGTTTAAGCCACCTAGTCTATGTTGTTTTGTTGTAAAAGCCTGAATTGGCTAAGACAAAATGTAAACTGTATCTCTTACTGAGGGTCTTGGTCAGAAAGTTTGAAAGCTATTGATCTATACTAATGGTCTATATAAGATGTATAAAATTAGTAATTTTTTAGGCTTGGGTTAAAGAAATAAGTTGTGTGGGTACAGGTTATTGTCTCTTAGGTTCTATTCCTACAATAAGGGCTGGCCTCCTCAGGAAGAGTGGGTGGTAGACCAAGGTCAAGTAATTAAACATCTAAATTACCCATAGGCATATAAAAGGTTGAACATTTATTCTGTTATATCATGCTCTCTCTGTAAACACAAAACTCTTTGTTAAATCAACAAACAGCATTATTAAGTAATTACATCACGATATAAATGATACCCAATTGGAAAATATGTAAATAAATATACCAGTATAATTAGATGCCTTCTCATTAAACTTCAATCTTCTTTAGCCTAATCCTATTTTTTTCCCCAAATCTAAGTAGGAGCTTTTCAATCTGAATCATTTTATTTCTCCTTTGGGACTGTCTGCCATTTTCATATTTAGCTTTCTTCTTATAGCTCCTTTTTCTTAAAAATCTCTACGTTTTATTCTTCTACACAGCATTTTGCTACAATCCGAAGAGAGAAATTTGAATCCCCTGTGATGGTTTTATTCTAATCAAGAGTAATTTTCTTCCATACAACTATTTCTTTTCTCTCAGCCTTCTTTGAAGCCTGACGCAAGTATAAAAGCTAATTTGAAATTAACATACAATTGGGTTCCTTATTAGGCTCTATAGGCATTTTTGCAGATATACAGCTTGGCCTGGGTCACAGACCCCTGACAGAAAATTGCTTCTTTTTTAAAGGGCCCAAGCTCATATTTCTTTAGAACATGTTAAAATATTGCTTAAAGCACAATATAGTGTTTAAGTAGATATATGAATTGATATCTTCATAGCTAATGCACTTAATAACCTTCTTTTTTTTAAACCTTATATGCCTTTCAAAGGAAATAATAAATGACTCCAAACATATGCCTTTCAAAATTAATGGTAAAATACTTAATGGTAAATATGTCCTGATCAAATACAACATTCTATTTTGACTATCCATGGGGAAAGGCATGTCAAAATAGAATTGGTATGTAAGAAATGGCAGTGATTTAGACCATGTTTTTTCTATAAAAGATTTTTCCTGAATTATCTGTCTACATATTTTTAACAGTGACATTTAAATTTAACCAACTCAGTTACTAGTCTCTACATTTGAAAATTTTACCCTGGGGTCCATATACCATCTAAAATTTCATGTTAAATGTCTGAGTATTTATCTAGGGAAGTGTCTACAGTTTTTTTTTTTTTAAATAGCTTCATTCTAAAATGAGGTATAATATATAATAAGATGTGTAGATATTAAAAGTCTATTTCTAAGAGTGTGTCAATTGTATATGTCTGTGTAGCTACCACTTAAAACAATACAAAAAAGATTTCCATCACACGGAGTTCTCTTGGGACCTTTTCCAATCAATTTCCCATCTACTGCTCAGTGCAACTATGTACTGATTTTCATCACTATAAATTATTTTTGCCTGTTCTTGAACTTCATCTTAATGGAGTCATATAGTGTCTAGTTTCTAACATTTAAAAAATTTTTCATGTCATCGCACCTACAATAGTTAATTTTTCTTTACTGTTGAGCAGTATTCTCCCATACCACAATTCAACTATCCTTTTCTTCTATTCATGGCTTGTTTTTAGCTATTATGAATAAGGTTGCTATGAACATTCTTGTACATGATTTGGTGGACATATCTTTTAATTGTGGGAAAATAAATACCTAGAAGCAGAATTGCTGTGTCATCAGGTAGATATTTTAACGTTATTAGAAACAGATCCTTGGCTTTTAATAAACTCTCAAAGGGATACTTACGCCCCGAAATTTAAAGAAACATTGTTTTCAAGGCATTTGTACAGATGTTTTTATTTATTTTAGTTTTTTCTCACTTTACTTTAGACCTCAGTTACAACTTTTTTAAAATGAGTGCTTGACTCTGCCTTATTTCTATAACGCATTAAGCTATCTGTACAAGTTGAAACTATTTTTAAATAGCTTTCTTAGATTCTTGGATAATACATTAATCATAATAGCAAATTCAACTAGAATATAAATTTCATGAGGGCAGAGGGAGGCATTCTCCTCACTGTTGCAACCCAACCACCTAGGATGCTATTTGCACAGCGTAGGTGTTCAATAAATATGTGCTAAATAAATGGATGAATGAAGTATTAGCAATATTTTGGAAAGCATTCTAATCATTTTATACATAGTACTTCACTTAATTCTTTCAGCCAATCTTTGAGTTAATTTCTATTACTACTCCCTGTTTTAAATAAAGAAATTGGGCACAGAGAGGTTAGGCAATATGCCCATTGTCACATCACAAATAAACCAGGATTTGATTCTAGGTAGTGTCATTTCAAAGCCAAAGCTCTTAGCCAGGACATTGAGAGTCTACATTGCTTAGTGTCTCTTGATTTTTTTGTTTTAAGAAGCTTGAACACCTTCTATTTCCTAATTGTATCTCCTTTGAAGGAAAAATCCTGGGAAGAAAATTCCATGAACTGGGTTAGGATAGTGATTTTTTTTTTTTTTCTCACAACTAAATGGATTTTTCTTCAAATTACATTCTGGTTCATTTCCATAATAGGAGTTGGGGGTCCCACTTCACTTGCATTGTATATAAGAGATGAAAGTATATACTCACAATCCTTGACTATTCTTGTGTTCTTTTGTTTTATTTTCTCTCACATAAGGTAAGGCTGAAAGTTTTGGTGTTTCTTATATGCATTAGAAAGAACATTGAATCCAAATTCATGGTTGCTGTTATAGTAGCTGCATCATACAATCCTTCTTGGCGTCGTAAAGCTTTTAGGACGTTGTGATAGGATGGTATTGTTTTCACAATTCTTAGCCTTTCCTCATTTGTAAGTTTTTAGTAATATGAGCTTCCATATTCCAGTCTTGTCATTGCCACTGTGGTCCCCTCTAGCTAGTAGAGAAGTTGAGCACAGGCTTGTGTGTTCTAATGAACTGGCTTTGTCAACAGGTCTTGTGTTTACTTACCATTTAAAACAAATCTCTTGTTATCTCTGCAAAACTTTCTCAGGGATGAATTATGCCTCTTTTTATCTTGATAGGAAAATATAAACAAAAGTTTTCTCATTAATATTTATCTCTATGTAGCCAATCTAGGACTAGAGAGATCTCAGAATGGCACTTATTAATGAAATTGCTCCTTAACTGTTGTGTTTGGAGGAGACCCCTTTTCTAAAACATAACAACCTCAACTCTCTCTACTGTATCATGTAATGCTAAACAGCCTTCTATGAGTACTTTTGTGGCAGTTCTCTTTTCCTATAATGAGCCAGAGACAAATAAGCTTTTGAGGCTGGAAAATGATCTGTACTAGGGAAAAGTTATCAGTTCTTATCTTTTTAGCTCAGCTAATAAAGAGAGTAGATCTGAGATTCTGTGGCATTAGGTCCAATTTATTTTCCAAAAGTGGGGAAGCAAAATTGTCCCCAAATAATTAATATCTGTTTAGCAACAATCTCAAAGTACTGTGAATCAAGCAACAACAACAACAACAACAATATATATATATATATAAAATATAATATAAATTCAGCTACTCCCTTTTTCCTATAGAATAGTTGAGAAAATAAAACCAGGGTTGTTCAATTTACTCTCCAACCCCAAACAAGATTACAATTGCTTGCCTGTGATCCCCTGTAATTCTAACCGGTTCTGTGAGGGCACAGGCCTGTTTTGGCATTTCACGTTTCTGCTGCTTCATCTTCAAGGCCAAGCTCCTTCGCTTCAGCCTTTTACCACATTCACAGCACATACTTCTCTGAACACCACGTTTTCAGTCGTCTTTTCAACAGAAGACTTTAATCTTGTGATTTTCAGATGCCACACTACATTTAGGTTTTGCTGACACGTCCCTGATTTTCTAGGATTTAAAACATTTCAAACAAAGTTTTGAAGCAAATGATGACAATGTGTTTTTATTCATATATAACCCATCTCAGAGTTATTTCAGACTCAGGACAGAATCCTAGCCCTGTATGAGATAGAAAACAGTAAGTTGTTCTGGTAATCAGAGTAGTATTGTTTTCAGGTGAGCAGCATCATTCTCCTGCTAAATAGATAAGCCAAAGGGAAAGAAGTGAAAATGGCTGTTTTCAGTTAAAGGCATACAGATGCACTTTTTGCTTGAATTTTTGCATGTGTTGCTTAATATACTGAATTTCTGGGCAGTGAAATGGAGGGACTTGTTGAGAAGCTGTTGTCAGGTTTAGCCTGAGGATAGAGCTGTGACCAAGTGTACTTTTCTCATGGGACTGTCCCTTTAGAGGGAGTATTGTGTCTAAGAACTGCTGAAAGCCCGAGGCAGAGGTCGGAGCTGGGAGACTTAAGACCATGGTTGACTCTATACATAAAACGAAGAGAATAATTCACGAAATATTTCTTCCCTACACAAACTTTAAAGTATTTAAAAACAACGACAAAAATCATCCTTTGTATATTGGATAATCTGTATGTAGAGATACAGTTTTTATGTACGGGATTATTTAAATTTGTGGAATACAAGGTGATATGTTCAATATGGCTGTCTGACATGCAAGTAAAATTGAGCAAAGGTTTAATACAAATATCTATGCAACAATTTAAAGGTAACAAGTGTTCGTAAATAATTGCCTTTTTAATCCTTCTCATAATTCATTGCAATAGATCTAAATTATTATTTCCAATGTATACCTGAGAATCCTGAGGTTCACTTTCCCAAAATGCTGTGCAGCCAGTAGAGGTGACATCAATGTCTCTAGTTAAATCCATGATTTTCTTGCAAAGTTTAGGTACGAAGCCTCTCTATCATATCTTCCACTTTCTCTTTTCCTGCTTTCTACATTCCTTTCATTTCAGTAATAGTTTTCTTCCAACTCTTCTAAAATTAATTTAAGACTTTAGACCTTATTCCTAAGGGGTTTGTGTATATACAGGTGCATGTGCTCATGGAAGCTGAGGGTGTGAGACAGTAATTCTTTAATTGTCTTCTGTGTTCATAATGTGGACATTGCAGAGAATAGATACAGCATGATATGCTTCATTAGCTTTTTATGTAGAAATGGGGAATTGGAGCATATATGCCTATCATGGCTACTTATTCTCATTCCCTTATAGCTTTAAAAAAAGTCACCAAGTTATCACTTACTATGTATTGACTGTTTTCTAATGTAATGAGTGAATGTAATTTTCCTAAAGTCAAACAGTGTGCAAATTGATTGGAGTGCCACCCTATATCTGCATCGAATAATATGGAATATATAATTATACAGAATCACATACAATATACTCATATGATTCTGTATATTCTGTATTACCTTTTGCAGATATAGGGCGACACTCCAATCAGATTGCACACTATTAGACTTCAGGAAACTTACATTCAAATTAAGGCCCTGTCATATGGCAGATCTATCTGCAATTGTTTGAGGAACCTCCATACCATTTTCCATAGAGGCTGCACCATTTTGCAGTCCCACCAACAATGTATGAGAGTTCCTTTTTCTCCGCAACCACGCCAGCATTTATCGTTCAGAGTCTTTTGGATTTTAGCCATCCTAACTGGGGTGAGATGGTATCTCAGTGTAGTTTTGATTTGCATTTTCCAGATGCTGAGTGATGTTTAGCATTTTTTCATGTACATATGGCAGATCTATCTGCAATTGTTTGAGGAACCTCCATACCATTTTCCATAGAAGCTGTGCCATTTTGCAGTCCCACCAACAATCTATGAGAGTGAGGGAGGGGGTAGAGGGAGGAGGGAGGGAGGTTTCAGTGATGGGCCACAATAATCAACCACACTGTATATTGACAAAATATAATACAATTAAAAAAAAATAAGGCCTTGTCTTTATGGCATCCGATGTTCTTTATTGAGCCAACACTAGGGAATGAAGAGAACAAATGAATTGGAAATACATTGACATCCATGGCACCTAAGAGGTTGTGCTGGTCTGGGGCCAGGGCCTGAGGAGGACTTGTGCTGGGCCAGGTTGCATGAGGAACAGCATGGTTTGAGCCTGTGTGATAGCTTCCAGCCTCTGGGCCTCACTTCCAGATTGATCTGAGAACTGGGACAGGATAAAGTTGGGAGGCCAGGCTCTGGGGGTCTGAAGGGAAATAAGGCTAGAGTAGGGAAGAAAAGTTGAAAATAAAGTGCTCAATTCTTTTCTACAAATGCTAATCAGTGTAAGCACTCACAGGAGGAAGAATTAATCAGTAAAGGCTGGACTAGTTAACTATAACTATGGTAGAACAGCTGAGTCTTAGATGATGCATAAGATTTGTGGGATGAAGAAGCAGAGGAAAAAGGGAAGGAAAAAGTGGTTAGAGGCCCTGAGACAGGGATGAGAATGATATGTACTCGTGAGTCAGTG
This sequence comes from Galeopterus variegatus, assembly GCF_000696425.1. Classification (NCBI taxonomy): domain Eukaryota; kingdom Metazoa; phylum Chordata; class Mammalia; order Dermoptera; family Cynocephalidae; genus Galeopterus; species Galeopterus variegatus. The sequence continues at coordinate 203,689 of NW_007726388.1, read as the reverse complement.
AGGCTCTGGATCTGATTAAATCAGAATTGCGATATCGGGGTCCATAAGTAGGAAAGACCAGATTAGAAAGGATTTTATCAATCAGGTACAGGGAAGTGAATATGATAGGAAGGCAAAGGGAGTCATTAACAGTTCTAAGTAGAGGAATAATGCTGCATTAGTCTGTTTTGTGTTGCTATAACAGAATAACACAGACTGGGCAATTTATAAAGAACAGGTTTTATTTCCCATGGTTCTGGAGACTGGAAAGTCCATGATGAGGGCATCAGCAATTTGGTGTCTTGCAAGGGCCTGGTCTCCACTTCCAAGATGGTTCCTTGAATGCAGCGTCCTCCAGAGGGGAGAACGCTGTTCCTCACATGGACAAAGTGCAAAAGAGAGAATGAATGGACTCCCACAAGCCCTTTCTATAGCAACATTAATTCATTCAGGAGAGCTCTGCCCTCATGATCTAAATGCCTCCCATTAGGCCTCACCTCCCAACATTGTTGCACTGGAGATTAAGTTTTAGCATGAGTTTTGTAGGGGACAAAAACATTCAAGTCATAGCAGACACATAACCAAAAAACCCAGGAATGACACATAACACATAAAATAGTGTTTAAGGAAAAATTAGTTTGAGAGATAGCAAGAGAATGAAAAACTCATTTTCTGAGCACCTACTATGGGCCGACATGACATGTATGTGTGATTTAATTTATTTTTACAATCTTGAGTTTAGGTATTAATGTGACTATTTTCCTGAAAAGGAAATCAAGGCTTAGAAAGGTAAAGCAATTTGTCTAAGGTCACTGGTAAGAGTCTGAGACAGGTTTCAGATCCAGGCATGCCTGAGTCTGAAGCATGTTCTCTTTTCTGGTATCATGTAGTTGCTCACAGTAGTATAAAGGAGGTTGAGAGAAGCTAGAATGATCTGGGTAATGAGGAATGCAAATCCAGATGAAAGGAGTAGCATGAGACCAACACAGCCTCTCTTCTTCTGAGCATAGTTTGTGCCTTTCTTGTTTATCCCATTTATCTCATGCTCTGAATTGTCTTCCTGCCTTATCCTTACTATCCTTACCTCTGTTGTGTTTCTCGTATCTGTATTCCTGGCACTCTTTGCACAAAGTGCTTTAAAACAAATCATCAAAGGATATTTCTTAAGTGGGATGAATACATTCATTGTGGTAAGCAAGTAAAGAAAATTTTGGAATCATTCTTCTGGGTATATACCCAGAAGTGGGATTGCTCGATTATGTAGTAAATTTATCTATAGTTGTTTGACATACCTCCGTACTGTTTGTTCTAATGGCTATACTAATTTACAGTCTCACCAACAGTGTAGGAAGGTTCCCCTTTCTCTGCATCCTTGCCAGCATTTGTTATTCACCATCTTTGTGATTATAGCCAGTCTAACGGGTGAGATAATATCTCAATGTAGTTTTAATTTGCATTTTCCTGATGATTAGTGATATTGAGCATTTTTTCATGTACCTGTTGGCCATTTGTATGTCTTCTTTTGAGAAATGTCTATTCAACTCCTTTGCCCATCTTTAAATTGGGTTATTTTTTTTCTTACTGTGTAGTTGTTTGAGTTCTTTGTGTATTCTGGATATTAATCCCTTGTCAGATGTGCAGTTAGCAAATATTTTCTCCCATTCTGTGGGTTGTCTTTTCACTCTGTTGATTGTTTCCCTTGCTCTGCAGAAGCTTTCTAGTTTGATATAATCCCATTTGCTTATTTTTTCTTTTGTTGCTTGTGCTTTTGGGATCTTATTCATAAAGTCTTTGCTCAGTCCTACTTCCTGAAGTGTTTCTCTATGTTTTCCTTTAGTATTTTATAGTTTCGGGTCTTATACTTAAGTATTTAATACATTTTGAGTTGATTTTGTTATATGGCAAGAGGTGCAGGTCTAGTTTCATTCTTCTGCATATAGATATCCAATTTTCTCAACACCATTTATTAAAGAGGCAGTCTTCTCCCCAATGTATGTTCCTGTTGCCTTTGTCAAAGATCAGTTGGCTGTAAGTATGCAGGTTGATTTCTGTGTTCTTTATTCTGTTCCATTGGTAGCGGATCAACCTGGTTTTGTGCCATAGATTCACCACTTATCAACTCTGTGATTTTGTCTGAGACATAATATTTTTAGAATCTTAGTTACCTTATCTAAAAGAAGTATGAAAGTAAGACAACATGCAGGAGATTGCAGGGAAGAATAATGTCAGTACAATATGTCAGGTAAAATTCCTGGCTCATATGGAGGAATCATAAATTTAACTGTCTTCTCCCTTCCTTTGCACTATTTTTCTGAATTGAACTATTAAACATTTCAGAGAGTCTCTCAAAGAATGAAAATACATGAAGAAAAAAATTATAAAAAGTTAAGTCAGATAATAAAAATTGCAAATAAATAAGAATAATTTGATTGATGATTATTCTACAAATCATGGTTAATGATGCTTTGTCCCTAAAACTATATGTTATTACCCTTTAGATAAAGCCTTAGTTCATAACCTGTACATTCATTAAACCTGAAATAGGCAAATGGATTGCACTTAAAAGTCAATAGACTGAATAAAATCATTTCTTAAGGAACATTTTCTATTTGTTATTGGCCCATTTGGACCTCAAGGATAAAGGATACTACTTATTATCTCATTTATACAATGATGAAAATAGTAGATAATATAATGGATGAGAGAATTAAGATGAAAAATTATTTCAATAGGCTCAAATAATGGACCCAAACTAACAAGATAAAATTTAACAGGAATCAAAGTTAAGTCCTGCATTTAGGTTTATGCTATTAAAACCATATCATAGGACAGAAGAGATATGTGTAGAAAATAATTCTATGAAATTTATGAATCATATCTTGTTATCTTAGTTGACCAAAATTTACTAGGCTTGCAATGTGAAGTGATTGTGAAAAATAACTAGAGGATGAGATAAGGTGCTAAATAGAAATTGGAAGCAGTGAGAGATTATAAAGAGTTTGCATTATTTTTTCTGCTAGTATTCATCTAATATATGATCCAGTTGAGTACCTACACTAATCAACTGTTACTTTTAATGTTTATCAATCTTCCCACAGTTTTTGGTCTGATAGATGTGCTCTGTATTTGTCTTTGCACCAAAATCTAGTCTCTATTCACTTGCTGTGTTTTAGTTGAATGCTTCTCTTCTGCTGCCCAGTGATGGCACAGAAGTTTGGGCTGTGGGATACAATGATGGTCTTTTGCACATCTAGGGGAGTAGAGGATGATATTTAGAACCTGAATGTGTGTTCATGCATTAGAAACTTAATCTCCACTGTGACAGTGTTAAGAGGCTGGGAAGTCTTATTTTGATAATTGAAAGATGGAGCCTTAAAAAGGTGATTAGATTGTGAGGACTCTACCCTCATGAATGGGTTGATGCATTCAAAGAGTAATAAGTTGGTGGATTAATGGATGGTAGTGGGCATGGTTCTGATGGCTTTGAAAGGAGAGCAAGTGAAGAAGGTTATCTCTCTTTTACTCAGCTCATTCTTGCCATGTGACATTCTTTGTTGCTGTAGAGCCACCAATTGCTAAGGAGATCAGGACAGAAAGAATGAATTATTAAGAGAATGGACAAAAGACCCCATATGGATTTCAGAGATCTTGGAAGTTGCTTTTCCCATCATAGGCTCAGAGGCCTAGGGAGACAGAGTGATTTTGGGGAACAGGCCTGAGGCGCCCTCCACAGGCTCACTGCCCAGTGCCAGCTTGAGATATTGCTGCCTGAACCTGCACCCTGGCTGCTCAAGATGCTTCAGCCTTGACTAAATTGGCCCCAGGTGCTGCTGGACCCACAGCTTTGGAAGATACAAGATGGAAGCCTTGATGGTGTCCACGTGGTATTAAGTCTGCAGGCTTGTTTAATGCCACAGCTGTATTAGAGCCTCAATCCTGATTTCAAAGGATGTATGGAAAAACCTAGGATCCTAGGAAGAGATCTGTTGCAGGGGTGTAGTTACCTCAGAGAGCCTTCAATAGGGCAATGCCAAGTGGAAATGTTGAGTTAGTGTTGCAGCAGAGAACCAGCACTATACCTAGTGGAGCCCTGGGAGTGGGACCTCCATGAAGACTCCAGAATTGTAGAACTACAAGCATTCAACACCAGCCTGGAAGAGTTGAAATGTGGACTGAACCCAGGAAAGCCATAGGAGCGGGGTTGCCTGAAGACTTGGACACCCAACCTCCACACCAGTGTGCAGAAGATTCCAAACCTGGAGAGTGGAGCTGTGAATGTTTGCTGCTCCTATGGTCCCCAGGTGTTCTCTTGGTTAGGTAAGCAGTGCTAAGTTCAGCTCTCAGTATACAATTGTGATTGCAACAACCATCACTACCTGTTTTGGTGCTCAATGTGAGCCATCTTTTAACAACTGGCTCTGTACCCTACTTCAGTGACATACTGCCATCTAGAGTTTTGTGGTTGACCAAGGAATGTCTACTAGTTGGCTCTAGCTGCCTACCCCTATTGTCCCACCTCATAGACCTGTGGCTTCCAAAGTCAAACATGCACACTTACACAAACTAACAAAACCACACAATATGAATTTTAACTTTTTTGAACATTCATTAGAGAAACATGGAGATATGATGAAGCTCATTACTTTTTCTCTTCTCTTGGCTCTTTCGTAGGGTGTCACATCATGTGATGGGGGAAGAAAGTCAGTGTTACAGCTTTTTTCTTCTACTCTGCTGAGAATATTTTAAAATTTTTATAATACTTGCTGGGAAAAGATAGTATTGGTATAGATGTAATTTATAGTAATGTTTTATTGTTGGATTAAATGTGCATGTGTGCATGTGGGAGTACAGAATAGCACCAAAGTCCAAGTATAGCACCAGTATAATCTGGTTTTGTAGATTTGTTTCCAATATGAGTATGTGCCATATTCTTAAAATCATGCATTTTCATGGTGAAATGGGCCATTGTGTGTGTGTGTGTGTGTGTGTGTGTGTGTGTGTGTGTGTGAGAGAGAGAGAGAGAGAGAGAGAGAGAGAGAGAGATCTGTTCTTGGATAGCTGAAGCTATTTTCAGCCACAAACTCAACTCCATTCGTGATATAAACAGATTTCTTTGAGGACATTTGGTTCTGTGCTTTCTTAGCCAATGGATGCATGTTGTCCTTTAGCAATCCTAAAATCCCAGGTTAAACAAACATCGACTACATCAATGGACATACCTGTGTATTAATTTTAAAATTAAACTCACTCTTGCTAATGCACAGGTGGAGTATTTCCTTCCAGGGGATGATGCTAAAAGGGGACATCAAGATGACAAAATGGGCTGAGGGCCAAGCCCTGTGAGAAATATTTGGATGAACCGAGGACATTTCCCTTGTAGAAGTTAAGAAGAAGTGAAGACAAAATAGACATGACGATGATATTAGACATGATGATTTTTTTTTTATATACATAAAGAGATGACATGTGGAGTGAATTTCTGTTTGACTTTGTAGGGCAGAACTCATACCCGTAAGTAGAATTTTTAGTGAGGCAGCACAACAAGTTTGTCATCGCTAAAGCTCTTAAAAAACGAATTCAGCTGCTCTGGTGAGGCAGTGGATCCGCAATCATCTAAATGGTGTAAACTGAAGCTTATGGCTGTGTAACAGAAACTTGATAGCAGCGAGGCAACTGAATGTGTCAGGGAGCTTTTTTTCAACTTAAAGGCTCTGTAATATCATGTGTGACTTTTGGTCTAAAACCAGGAATGTTCTTTACAATACCTCTTCCCACTCCATTTTAGAACATTCGCTCTTCCTTCAACTATTTCTGGCCTCTCTCTCCAACTCTTAGGTGTCCACTTTTAATGATATGAATAATTTAAATGAGTAAGCTGAATGGCCAGTATTAGGTCCCACAGATACATTTCTCAGCCAGTCCTGTTTCTTCATTTTGAAAAAATGCAGCGTTACTTTCAGCATTTACTTTATGACTTTACCTACTTCGTGGGTGGGTGGATGCTGAATAAGAAAAAGGAGAAATTAAAAATTGAAAATAACACTAAAGTTGTTTTAATCTGTTGATTTATGAATAAAGACATATGAGAATTTGGTATTAATAAGAAACACTTATCATTTGTAAATATTCTATTATTTCAGTCACCTCGATTCAAAACTATCTGGAACCAAAAATTGCCAAGGTAAATAAAACCCAGGAGTCTTTCTTAACTTTAAGTGCTTTGTAATGGAATAAGACATTCTGGCGATGCGCTTCTTATTTTGAATTTGAGTGTTATTTTATTCTTGATCAAGAATTCATCGATAGGAATCAAACTTTCTGAATACAGTTATTAAGATATTACTTTTGGCATTAAAAATGTTCTTAGCAGTCAGCAAGAGACTATAATAGCTTTCTGCTGTTTTCCTTATTACTTAAATAAAATTTCATTTAGGAGAATGGAAAGAAAGTCAATCTCTATATGTTATGTTTAAGGAAAGTAAGAAAATATAGAGAAGACAGAATTGAAAATTGACTCAGTAATTTTTGGAAACATGGAAGAGAATATCATAATCATTATGGCATATGGGTATTTTCCTATCCTGACGCTTATGGCAAAAAATTTATATACCTATTGAAAAAGTAGAAGGGTATCTGACACTTTGTACACACTCAAATTTTGTTGAACATTGAATAAATAAATCCAACATTATTGCAGTTGAATTTAAAATTCCTTAGGAAATGAAATCTTTACTATTCTTGAAAATTTTAGAATGACATTCTTTACATGCGAAGTGGAAAACAAACATAGTAGAGCTTAGCACAAAAGCATGATCTTCAAGCCATCACAGTAATTAGATTCATTAATTGTAATTAGATAGTTGGGAGACAATCTTCATGGATTAATCTGCTGCAGTCCAGAGAACTGCAACTATTCATCTTCAGAGTTAGGTTTTATATAGATAAATGCAGTGTAATACTAAAGAATTTGTACTATCACGTAAAATTTGAGTATAGTCTGTGTTTTTTATAGTCTTCTTGGTTTTTGTTCTATATAAATACTGTAGATAAATATTACACACTGTGGTATAAATATTCCATACACTATTTCTATATTTTATATCTGTTATTTGAATGGAAATATGAGATAAATAAATGGTGTGCCACATCTATACTAAGGTAATTATTGTTTAGAAGAAATAAAATTTTGTATTTTGTACTCTGAAGTTAGAAATCCATTAAGTAATAAGTTCTGACTGATAGTTCAAACCTAGCTTGGACCTCTGCAATGTTCGAGCTGAGTAAATAAAATAGCACAACTCTCAAAATGTGCAGTTGGCAAAGTGCCCTGACCAAATTCAGAAAACATGCACAACTCAGGGATATAACTATGTGGACTTCTAGAAAACTGAACAGCATTGCAATCGTAAGGCTACATGGATATAGAGTCTTCTTTTCAGAAATAATTCAGGCAGACAATTAAGTGAATTTAGATGTGGGATTGACTCAGCCTAAAAAATTTTTTCTAATATCAAAGCTTAATGTGAGGTATTTGATGATGGAAAACATTTCAAATAAGGAAGTATAAATACAGAAAATCATATTTTACACACACATACACTCATACACACCCGAGTATAATATTCTTATTTCTCATAGTATTGTTTACGACTTTCGGGTACTATGGATCATTTTGAGAAAATACATTGGTTGTAGTTAATTTTGATTAATTGATTAATGGATTGTAAACTGAACACAGGAAAATAACTCATATTTTTGAGATGTCCATGTTGAATTACAAACCAGTATATTCTTTTTTATTATTAATTCATATAATTTGCAGCTATTCCCCAGAGCTTTACATTTAGAGTAGTTTGGAACACACTTTAACTTTAAAACGTCTGTGTCATTGCAACAGAAATGATACATAAAGTTTTTCAAGACACAGTCAAGGAAATAAGAGAGAGAAAGATCAAGAGTGAGAAGAAGAACTTAGCAGTTTAATTGTTTTTTCTTGTGTATTAATTCAGGGGTGCTGGGGGAGGGTCAGGGAAAAGAGTACAATTACATTCACATTATGGGCTGGAAATTCTGCCACATATCCATTGACAGAAAAATGCCTTAAAAATATTTTTCAAATGATTTAGAGTTGGCTAAATTCAATGCATGTTTTTACCATGAATTTTCCATTTAAAAAGTTTTAAAAAAAATCATAGATTTTAAGAAAGAAAATGCAATCCATATGTTACTGATTCATTCACACTTATCATATTTTGCGTGAGTAAGTTGGTGTCCAAAAACTTTTATTTTTTTCAGCCAGGAAGTCACATTTTTACAGCACCAAAAAGGACCTTAGACCTGGAAAGTTTCAAATTTCATTTTAAACTCAGAACCCAAGGAATTTGAGTGGGTTCTAAACTTGGCAATATTCCTTCATCCTAGTTAATGTATTGATGGAGTTATACATATTTGTGTGCATAAGGGTTGAAAGTGGAGCTGTTAATTCTGTTCTGATACTAATGCTAGATATATTCATTGTGACTTCCTAGTTCGTTTGCCATGAGGAAACAATTGACCGCTTGTTTTATTATTTAAAAAATTTTATATATTGACCTATATCCTTAAATATACAATAAGTGTTATCAAACATGTAACAAAGCTGGCGGATGGAAAATGCATAATTTTCCCTAAGGGTTATTTGCTAATATGGAACACAGGCCTCTAAAATGTGATGAAAGGAAGGACTGTGGAACAATGGGTCATGATGGCTAATTTTATAGGGAACACATGCATACAATATAATTTAAAACATATGCTACAGCAGTTATAGCAAAAGGCTCAGAGAATTAGAAAGGAATTCTCCTTCATAAAAAAAGAAAACAGTTCCCTCTTTCTCATGACAAAATTGTGCTTCTCATCTAGGAAAAAGAGCCCATTCACTAATACTGTAACAATTCTAAGGCCCACCAATAGGACTCACATCTATTCTTTTAAATCTCCTCGTCCAGTTTTGGCCCATCCACTGTGGTTGACTGTTCAGAGATGAAATCTAAAATTAAAAGCAAGCAACCCCAAAATGCATCTGGCATCTTTCAAATGTAATATTTATTAACTGTTTTTCAAATGAAAAATATTGTGTTATCTATTATTCTTTCTTTTAAACAATGGGATATAGTCTGTTAACATGGAATTTTAAGGGAAAGGAGCAGGTCATTCAATCCATTCCTTTGTTTCTGGGCAGACATTAGACTTAAGGTAAAAACTTACAACAAGTCAGACTGTCAAGTGCACTATTTTGAAGAGCTTCAAGAGTGGCAAAACAATAAACTTCTAAGCAATTGATTACTATAATTTTATCACGACTGTTTTATTTATACTCTGGAAAGAAAAGAAAGCAAAGAAAACGAAAAATATCTCTCTTTGTGATGGTTAGTTTTATGTGTAACTTGACCAAGACATAGGGTAGCCAGATATTTGATTAAACATTATTCTGGATATGTCTGTGGGGACGTTTTTGGATAAGATTACCATCTGAATTGGTAGAGTGAGTAAAGCAGATTGCCCTCCCCAGTGTGGGTGGGCTCATTAAATCCTTTGGAGGACTTAAGTCTGTGTAAGGGCAAATTTGTTCTCTCTGCTGGTTTTTGAGTTGAGACATCAATCTGCTTCTGCAGTCAGACTAGAGCTTACACCATCAGCCTCTCCTTGTTCTCAGGCCCTTGGACTTAGACTACTATACCATTGGCTCTCTCGGATCTCCAAAATGCAGATTGCAGACCATGGGACTTATCAGCTTCCCTCTATAATCATATGAGCCAACTGCTATAATAAATCTCTCCTCTCTCTTTCTTTCTCTCTCTCCATATAAAACCATAGTTCAAAAAGTTCATGAAAAGATTTGTATTATCTCTTAATTCTATTTTTCCACAATCTTTTTGAGGTACTCTCATATACACACCGGAATAACTCAGAGACATAGTGGGATACCATAGTAAAGCAAATACTGCAATAAAGCAACTCACAAATTTTTTTAGTTCCCAGTGCATTTAAAAATTATGTTTATGCTGTACTGTAGTCTATTAAGTGTGCAATAGCATTGTACCTTAAAAAGTATACATACCTTAATTAAAAAATGCTTTATTACCAAAAAATGCTAACAATCACTTGAGTCTTTAGCAAGTCATAATCTTTTTTCTGATGAAGAGTCTCACCTCAATGTTGATGATTGATGACTGATAAGGGTGGTGGTTGGTGAAGGCTGAGGTGGTTATGGCAATGCCTTAAAATAAGGCAATAATGAAATTTGCCACATTGATTGACTTTTCCTTTCACAAAAATTTCTACATAGCATGCAGTGCTGTTTGATAACATTTTACCCACCGTAGAACTCCCTTCAAAATTGGAGTTAATCCTCTCAAAACCTGCTGCTGCTTTATCAACTAAGTTCATATAATATTCTAAATCCTATACTGTCATCTCAACAATGTTCATAGCATCTTCACCAAAATTAATTCCATTTCAAAAGATGACTTCTTTTGTTCATCCATAAGAAGCAACTCCTTATCCATTAAAATTTTAAAATGAGATTGCAGCATTTCAGACATATCTTTAGACTCCACTTGTAATTCTAATTCTCTTGGTATTTCCACCACATCTGCAGTGACTTCCTCCACTGAAGTCTTGAACGCCTCAAAGTCATTCATGAGGGTTGGAATCAACTTCTTCCAAATTCCTGCTAATGATGGTATTTTTACCTTCCCCCATGAATCACAAATGTTCTTAATGACTGACATCTAGAATGGCAAATCCTTTCCAGAGGGTTTTCAATTTACATTGCCCATATCCATCAGAGGAATCACTATCTATGGTAGCTATAGCCTTACAAAATGTATTTCTTAAATAATGACACTTGAAAGTCAAAATTATTTCTTGATCCATGGGCTGCAGAATATATATTGTGTTAGTAGGCAGGGAAAAAAACACTAATCTTCTTGTACATTTCCATCAGAAGTCTGGTGAGACCAGGTGCATTGTCAATGAGCAGTAATATTTTAAAAGGAATCTTTTTTCCTGAGCAGCAGGTCTCAACGGTGAGTTTAAAATATTTAGTAAACCATGCTTTAAACAGATGTGCTGTCATCCAGGCTTTCTTGTTACACAGGCAGAGTAGAATTAGCATAATTCTTAAGGACCCTAGGATTTTTGGAGTGATAAATGAGCATTAGTTTCAGATTACAGTTACCAGCTGCATTAGCCCCTAACAAGGGAGTCAGCCTGTCTTTTGAAACTTTGAAGCCAGGCATTGACTTCTCTTTGGCTATGAAAGTCCTAAATGGCATCTTCTCCCAATATAAGGCTGTTTTGTTTACATTGAAAATCTGTTGTTTAGTGTAGCCTCCTCCTTCAGTGATTTTAGCTAGATCTTCTGGATAACTTGCTGCAGCTTCTACATCAGCATGTGCTGCTTCACCTTACACTTTTATGTTATAGAGTTGCCATCTTTCCTTATTAAAGCTCACGAACCAACCTCTGCTAGCTTCAAATTTTTCTTCTGCAGCTTCCTCACCTCTCTCAGCCTTTATAGAATGGAAGAGTTAGACCATGCAGACTAGGATTTGGCTTAAAGGAATGTTGTGGCTGGTTTGATCTTTTATCCAGATCACTAATACTTTCTCTGTATAAGCAGTAAGTCTGTTTTGCTATCTTATCATTCATGTGTTCACTGTAGGAGCACTTTTAATTTCCTTCAAGGACTCTTCCTTTGCCTTCACAACTTGGCTGACTCATGCAAGAGGCCTGTCTTACATCCTATCTTGGCTTTTGACATGCCTTCCTCACTAAACTTAATCATTTTTAGCTTTTAATTTAAAGTGATATAGAACCAACCTAAATGATCATCAATGGATGAATAGATAAGGGAAAGGTGGTATATATACGCAATGGACTACTACTCAGTCGTAAAAAATGAATGAAATTCTGCCATTTGCAGCAATGTGGATGAGCTTGAAGAAAAAATTATGTTAAGTGAAATAAGCCAGGCACAGAAAGTGAAATACCATATGTCCTCACTCATAAGTGGGGGCAAAGAAAGAGAGAAAGAAAGACCACAGTGAAACCTTGAACTTTCAGAAGGAGAGAACAGACCTATAGTCACTAGAGGTGGGAAAGGGGGAGGGGGAAGGGAACTAGGGAGCAATTGGGTAAGGGACACAAAGGAAAATTACAGTTTGTACCGATGAACATGCTAATAATACTGATTTGATCATCACGTACTGTACACAAATACTGATAGTCATCTCCATATCTTGTAAATATGTATAATCGAAACTAAGTAAATTTTTTTAGGAAAAAAATTCAGAATTCCAGCAAAATAGAAAAAAATAATTGAAAGTGAGAGATTTGTGACTCTACCTTTCACTTGAAAACTTAGAGGTCATTGTAGAGTTATTCACTGAACTAATTTAAAAAGCGTGTGTGTGTGTGTGTGTGTGCGCGTGTGTGTGCGTGTGTGCGTGTGTGTGTGTATGTGTGTGTGTGTTGTGTTTCTGCAAATAGGGAGGCCTGAGGAGAAGGAGAGAGACTGGAAGTGGCCAGTCAGTGGAGCAGTCAGAACACACAAAATATTTATCACTAAAGTTCATCATCTTATATAGATGTGGTTTGTGGCACCCCAAAACTATTACAGTAGTAACATCACCGATCACTGATTACAGATCACTATAACAGATATAATAATGAAAAAGTTTGAAATATGTGACAGGTTGACCAGTTAGTTTAGTTGGTTAGAGTGCAGCCTTATAACACCAAGGTCTTGGGTTTGGATCCCTGTACCGGCCAGCCGCCAAACAAAAACAAAAAATGAAATATTGTGACAATTACCAGAATGTGACACAGAGACACATGCTGTTGGAAAAATGTCTTTAATAGACTTGCTTGAAACAAGGTTGCCACAAATCTCCAATTTGTAAAAACACAATATCTACGAAGGGCAATAAAGTGAACCATAATAAAATGAGATATACCTGTGTATGTATTTTAGATAGATAGATAAATATCCCATTGGTTCTGTTTCTCTGGAGAACCCTAACTAAGGCACTCTTACTGTGATTTAAGCCTATTTCTTTTTCCTCTATTCGATCATTTATAAAGATGAACAATTTGCTAGTAACCTCATCATAACTTCATATCTTGAAGATGAATAGTAATAAATCATCTAAATTCAAAAAAATTTTGAATTTTTGTTGTTTGACATAATTCTTATATAAAATTTTGTGAAAACAGAAGTTTGTATAACAAATCTTATCTTTAAACTTTCTCCTGGAGATAACCTATTTCAGTTTATTTCACATTTTACATTTCTTATTTTGTTAAAAATTCAATGACATGTAATTGTGTATATTGTTTTTAAATCACAAGCCTCTAGAAAAATGATTTAGAGAAAGTTTTGACTAATATTTAAAATGTACACTGTGATTAAGACCATATGATCAGTTTTTTGTTAGATCACTTGCTGATCACTTGCTGCTTTCCAATATTGTTCCTGAAGTCACACAGCTTTAATTATGACTAGATCTTTTTCTGGTGGACATAAAAGACATTGAATATTACTATTTTGCTTTTCAACTAGGTAACATTATGAACTTTTACTATTCTTTAAGGAGTTTTCTCTTAACATAGAATATTTGCAATAAGAAAGTAAAAATTACATAATTATGTGTTTGAGACAATTATGATTAACATTTTTAGTGTTTGTTTTTTCTATGAATGTTGTTTACGCAACGATAATCAATTTCATTGTGGGCTTCTTGAAAGTATCAAAATACTTGTTTTTTCATGTCACAAAAATTTTTAGAAAATGTGGTTTTTAATGACAGTATAATATTTCATTTACTTAAAAAATGTCTTTATTGTTGAACTCTTTGATTCCTTCCAGTTTTTCATCATTTGTGGAATTTTAGCATCAAAGAACATGAGGCTCTTTTATTTTCCTTAATATCAATAAATTCCTTCCAAAGAAGATTGCACAATTTCTTCCACACAGGGTATAGCTAGCTTGCCACATTCACACCAGCACATAGTGATAATATTTTTAAAACAATTTCTACTTTTGGAAGTGAAATGTCACCTTTCTGTTTATTTCTTTAATTACTAAGGAAATAGAGTAACTTTTCAAGTATTTGTTGGTCATTGTGATTTTTCTATAAATTTTGGATCCAGGTCTTTAAAACATTTTTTTTGTTAGTGCTTTTATGTTTTTACTATTTGTTCAATCTAATTGTTGAGTGTGTGTGTATATATATCTATATCTACACCATCTTTATCTATATGTGTATGGATATATATGGATATATATGGATATGCATGTGTCTTTACATTACCCCCAACTATTTTTATTGGCATTTTTTTTTTTTGACAAATTGAGGAGCCTAATTTATATGGACTGAAGATAATGATCTTTTTCCTTTGTGAGTGCTTCTGTTGGTTTCATGTTTAAAAGGCCCTTTCTCAGGAATTCTTTATTTCACTGGAACACTTGTTATATTTGTCATTGCTGATCATGGCTAGACTATGCCCAAGACCAAGGACTTCAGTTTATTTACTTGTGTGTTCCCAATACTCATTGGACTAGCAGAATGCCTGGAAAAATACTAATATCTTATTACATTTTTGGTATAAATCCAGAAAAAATGCCATTACCCTCTAGCTTTTGAAGAATAGAGAGAATTTCACTATTTGCAGATTAAACAGGGTCATTGAATATCTACAATAAACAGAGGAAAAGTAATGGATGGAGGTTTGCTAAAATTTTATTGAATGGGCAACTAGAACGTGAATTAAATAGTACAAAAATCAGAGTAAATGTACTTTGAGTAAATAGTTTTTATTCTTCTCTGAATTTTAACATAATTAACTAAAATGATTTTTCAACTGGAATATATGGGATTTATAATACATAGAGTTTTCTTAGGAGAACTTATGGAATGGTAGGCAGAATTCCAACATGGCTCCAAGACCCATCCCCTCACCCCCATATCCTTGTCTTCTATAATTCCCTCTCTTCAGTGTGGAAGGGACCAGTGAATATGGCAGATGTTACTCTCATGATTGGGTTCCATTATATGGCCAACGTAAAGGGATCTTGCAGATGGAATCTGGTCCCTATTCTGTTTAAAATAAGGCTTAAGCCTTCTCTGAGATCAGACACTCCATCTACTTTTGGCCTTGAAGAAGAAAACCACCATGAGTTCTATTGCTGCCAGGAAATGAATTCTGCTAATATCAGGTCAGCTTGGAAGAGGATCCTGAACCTAAGATGGGACCACAGCCCCGACACACCTGAACTGTGGCCATGAAAGAGCCTCAGCAGAGGACCCAATTAAGCCATCATCAGACTTGTGGCCCCTGAGAATTGTGGAAGAAGTTTGAGGTAATTTTACGTAGCAATAGGAAGTGAATGCACTTGGAAATATCTATCAAACATAATTAGAAATTGTGTAAACACTTTATCCAAGAATTTGACTTCGATTATAATCTAAGGATATAATTATGATTTCTACTTGGTCATGAAGATGTTCAAATGTTTGTAAAAGTGAAAAACAAAAGCTGCTTAAATATCTAGTTGAACCACAATAGTTAAATACTGGGCATTAGGAATCGAGATGGTAAATTGATACATGTATTTATTGCATTTTCTTCCTCAGATTACACTGAGAAAAATAAATTAAGTCTACCAGAGAAAAATAGTAGATGAGATGTTAATGGAAAATAATTGCAACAAAATTTTGGAAATAGAAAACAGATAAATTATACTAATAGACAACCAAAAGCAGCAAAGGTTGATGTACTAGGTTCTGAAGCTGGATGCTTAGAAGTCGAGGAATCAATATCTTCAAAAGTTAGATGAAAGATATTTTCTATATTGAATTCTATACTCAACCAACACATATGTAAAGGTAAAATAAAGAGTTTAGACATCTGATGACCCAGATGCACTCTTTCTTAGATAAATAGTGGACAATATTCTACAGAAAGATGAAGGAGTTAATTGAGAAAGGGCAAGTTTTAGTATCTGGGGACAGTGGACTCCAGGAGAGAAGTAAGGTGTGGTGCCAGGGTGGCAGATTTGCAAGTGGTCTAGAGAGAAACCAGTCCAGAAAGAAACCCAAGAATGGAGGGATTTAGAATCAAAGCCTCTAGGGAAAAAGAGGTAGTGAGGCTTGTTAGGATGTTATGATGGATTATTTGGAAAAAAGGAAGCATATATGTATAGCAAATCATATAAGTGAAAGAAATTTACCATTTATTGGTTAGGAGATTGATTATATAAATTATGGTAAATCCATGCAATGAAATACTATTGCAGCCATTGAAAAGAATCAAACACACCTACACGTACTGATATGGAATAATCTCCAAACTATATTAGAGTGAAAAGACAAAATAAAGAAAAGTATATATGGTATATTTCCATTACTTTTTTTAAAAAGATGAACACACAGGCTTTTATCATAGCTTCTACAAACACAGACTAACTCTGGAAAGGTATATAATAATTTGGTAATGGTTGCTGTTGTGAGGGAAAGTGGAGAACTAAGGAAAGAGGGACAGGAGGGAGACTTCCTTCACTTGTACTCCCTTTACCATCATTTGAATTGTTTATCAGGTACGTGTATTACCTATTCTAAACAACCTGAATTTTTCACCATGCGTATGTATGACCTATTCAAAATAATGCCCCCTCACCCAATCTGGCTCTCTCAATTCCACTTTCTCTGCTCTACTTTTTCTACTTTTCCATAAGACTTACATTATAACTTACTATATCATTTATTTATGTTTTATATTTTAACTTATTTTTCATATCCCATTGCTAGAGTATGAATTCCATGACAGCACAGATTTTAGATTGCATCCCAAGCACCTAAAGCAGAATGTGGCACACCTGGGGTAACCTGTAAATATTTGTTGAATGAAAACACTTTTAAAATAAATTAATCAGAAATGCAGATACACAGACCTTTAGCCTGGTTGAATCAAGGAGAAATCAAACTAGTTCTCACCTGCGAGCACTGTTTTCAGAAACACATGGCTTATCCCCAGAGTGGTTTCAGATAGATATCCCCCAAAAAATGGGAAATTGCATTTGTAATATTTCTATTACATACACATATGTAGTGATGATGGTTCCTAGAGGAAGATTTTGGTGTAAAAGTGAGAATGGAAATGAAGTTTATTTTTCTCTATTATGTATAACATTAAGAAAGAAAGAGTTGCCATAACTCTCTAGAAAAAGAAATGGAGATTTCTTGTAAGAGAGCTGTGGTAACTGAGCAGAAAGTCTGTGGCTGGCACTTAAAGCGGACATGAGAGATACATATAGTAATAAGCTCAATCACTAAACTGACAAAAATAAATGTGAAGCAGATTAATAAACACAAGGTGTATTCATATTAAAGGGATGCAATGAAAAACTAAATCATAATATGGGAATAAATTTGCTATAGATTATAAGTAAAAAAGCATATAACAAAATAGAATTTCTTGTCATTCAAGATTTTATATTTAAGTTGTGTAAGTATAGTCATGTGTCAAAAAAAAAGAGGAGGATATTATACACACAAAAAACAACAGTAGCAGTGATTATATCTAGGCAATAATGTATGTTTTATTTTCTTCATATTAAAGTGTTTTCAATATGAAAAAACCTGTAAAAATGGATATATCTTTCTGTATAACATAGGTGGGAATATATGTTTGCATATTTTTTAAAAATACCTTAATTAGAATGCCTATTCAGTAGCCACCTTTTTGGTCTTTGTCTTATAATATTTTTAAAATATATCAATAAATAACCTATTTGAAGACCTATGTTTTTAATAGTGCTACAGTCTTTGAGGAGTACCAAAGCATGCTTTTACCCAAAGGAAATTTTGGTCCAGCTGAGGATAATAGACATGTGTGAAATAGTAACTAAAAATACAATATGTTAAGCATATGTAACAGTGAAATAACATAGATATATCAAATTTTATAGGAAGGAAAGATTACCATTGCCTAGAGGAGTTTAATAATCATGAGTGCTATGATTTGAATGTCCCCTCTAAAACTCATGTTGAAATTTAGTTGCCATTGTGATGGTATGAACAGGTGGGATCATTAAGAGGTCATTAGGCCATGAAGGCTCTGCCCTAGTGAATGGATTAATGTCATTATTGTGGTAGTAGGTTTGTTATCATGGGAGTAGGCTATTATAAAAATGAGCTCAGCCCTCTCTTGCTCTTTCTTGTGCGCTCTTGCCCTTCCGCCTTCTGCCGTGGATGATGCAGCATGAAGGCCCTTGCCAGATGCAGCCCCTCCACCCTGGACTTCTCAGCCTCTAGAACTGTGTGAAATAAATCTCTGTTCTTTACAAATTACCCAGTCTCAAATATTCTGTTATAGCAGTACAAAACAGACAAAGACAGCAAGAAATAGTTATACTAAGTTATAGGAAAAGGAAAGACAATAACTTTCCAAGTAGAAAAACAGCCATGAGCAAAGGAAAAAAGTAAGCAAATTAGGGAACTCTTCCACTCTTAGATCATGGATGTGGATAATAACAGTAGAATAGTTTTTAATCCTCAAAGTGGTTCCACATCTATTGTTTTAGGTGTGACATAAGCAGCATAAAGCAATGAAGAGCAAGGGCTCTAGAGACAGATAGCTAAGTTTTCAAATCCTAGTTTCACCACTACATGATTTGGCCTCGAGAATGTCAACTTTTCAGGCAGTCATTTCTACAGTGAACATTGCTGTGAGGATTGCAGGAGAGAATGTAGGAAGTCACCTCACATGGCGAGTAGTTGCTGACTAGAGGTCAGTTCCCTGCCATTTTCTACCCCTCCCATCCTCAAAACACCTGTGTGGAGGAGACAGGAAGAAATCAACCTCATCTTGTAGGTGAGAAAACCAAATCACAAAGATGATAACTTATGTATAATCATCAAAGCTAATAAGCTGTGGACTCAGCTCATGTGATTTTTAGCTCAGTGACAATGACTTTCCATGATAATTAAATCAAAGAGAATCATGATGTAGGGATTTTTTTTTTTTTTTTTAAATTTCAGGTCAGTTGCTTAATCCTTGTGAGGCTTCATAAGATATTTCATTTGATAGATTCATTACAATCCAATGTCTGCTCCTCAATTTTGTAGGCTCATCAACATGATTTTCTGAGCACACTGAGAGAGTATATTAACCATTCTGGAACAAACTCATATTAATTAATTTCATAATGGAAATTTTTTGAGAAGTCTTTCTTAAATATCTCCATAAACCTAGTCCCTAACATAGGATCTAGAGCAAAACAGTCAATACATTTTATAAAACCAGAATGCTAATTAATTAATTTATAACAAAAACATAAATTTCAAAAGTCTTGAACTCTTCAAAGGAAAAAGAAAACACATAAAACCAAATAGGACTCAGAAGGTCACTTTATGAGCATGACATTTAGGACAAACAACACCGAGCTATTAAAATATTTCTTGCCTTTGAAGCCGATGCCCCATCTCCACAAGAGAGGTTCCTGGAATTGCTCTCAGTGCATGACCCCACATACCTTCTGTGGTGGACTGAATTATGTTCCCCCAAAACTCACTGAAGCTTAAATTGTGTCCCCCAAGATTTATGTATTAGAAACTTAGCCCCAACTGTGACTGTTAAGAGTGTGGGAAATCCTATTATGGTAAACTGTGACTGTTAAGAGTGACCCCACATACCTTCTGTGGTGGACTGAATTATGTTCCCCCAAAACTCACTGAAGCTTAAATTGTGTCCCCCAAGATTTATGTATTAGAAACTTAGCCCCAACTGTGACTGTTAAGAGTGTGGGAAATCCTATTATGGTAATTGAAAGGTGGAGTCTTGAAGAGGTGATTGGATTGTAGGACTGTGCAGTAGTGAACGGATTAATAATGGTTTGGGAGCTTTCAAAAAAGAGAGGAGATTCTTTTTTTTTTCTCTGTACTATTTCTCTGCTTCCACCATCTTGCAATGTGAGTCCCCTGGGTCACTGTCATCACCACCAAGGCTTTCACCAGCTGTGTTCCCTGGACTTTGGACTTCCTAGCCTTAGAAACTGTAAGCTATAAATTCTGTTTTCTTATAACTTACCCAGTTCCACGTATTTTGTTATAAGCAACAGAAACGGACTAATACAACTTCTTATACTTAAGAACAGCTCTGCATGTCCACGTTGCCTTGATTTTATAGTTTAACTTTCATATGGCACCTTGCATTCAGTATCTGTGGTGTATTTTGCTGTCTGCCCTCTGTCTGATGGAGTGGATTCAAACTCTCCACCCCTGAAAACAAACAGTGGGTGACATTCACTCACTAGCCTCTTATTTACAAAGCTTCTCCTCTCCCACTCAGAAAAGGATACTGGAAAGTAGCTGGGTGAGAGTGATATTTCAGGGTAACCTTGACTTCTCTCTAACTTACAAACAAAAGTAAATCATTTGCAAACTTTGAACTATTAATATAACAAATTACTTGCTACAGAGCTCACAACAGATTGTGACACACCATTGGATCTTGACCTCTGTGTCTAGTGGAAAAAATAAGTGGTTGTTTTCATCTCTTAAATTTCTCATATTTAAGAAGATAGTAACACACACAGTACTGAGAGTTATTAATTTGACTTACACAACAGAGAAAACAAATTTTATATTATAATAAAGACTTCTTTCCTTAAACTTCTAAAGAATGGAAGAATTGCATAAATGCTTGGCAGTAGGTAATTTTTTTCTATGCCTACAAATGCACAAAGAGAGGCACTGATGTTATTTTAAAAGATCATGAGTCTATTTATCTTAAAAGAAGAGGAAGGGGAGAGAGAGAGAGAGAGAGAGAGAAGAGAAAACAGATAAAAAAGAAAAAAAGTAAGTAAACAAACTCTAAATTCCTAGGTTCCTTAGGCTTTAAAAAGGCTAAATATACACCCAAAGCTCTCCTTTTTTTCCATTAAGTAAAGAACTTCTAATTCTAGCGAAAGTTTGAGCTATGAGGATTTACAAAGTGCTTTCTCATCCTCTCCTTGCATTTATGGGTCAAAAGAGGAGTCAACAGGGACTTCTATTTCCTGTCTCATCTTTCCTTCCTCCTTTCTTAAAACTTTGTGGGAAATCAACTTTATAAAACACTTAAGAGTCATGTACATTAACTTCTGAAATGTCCTCCTTAATTCTTATTTACCTATTTCCAAGTAGGTTCCCCCCCCCACCCCGGGGCATAGACTTGAATGAATCTTAGTAGAGAAGAAAAGTATCACTATATGAATATTGTATATTTCTCTTAATTGAACAAGGGTTACTACTGTTTATAATTTTCTTACTATTTATAAACATTTCTTTGAATATTGCCTGTTCTCTCCATTCCCTACCTCACTGATAATTCCTTGGAGAAGAAATTTAAGTGAATTTATTTGCTAAACATCATCATTCTTGGTATCTGCATCTGCACTCTCTGCAGTTTCATTTTTCTTTGTGAAATATAAAATATTTCATCTTGAATAAGGAACCATATTTAGTCAAGAATGCAAATATCAAATATCTTCTAATCTCAAGCATGTGGTGTAAGATGGTTGCCTATGAAGTGTTTGGAAGCCTTGGCCTTTTTTTCTTCTTCAAGGTTGATTCCTTCCATGCCGTGTCTGGGGGATATGGCTGGGAGGTAGTATTCCCTCGTGGCTATTCCTGATAGTTAACAGAATAAAAATATAATTCTATAGAATTTTCTGGGACATACATTGAAGAATAGGAATAAATATTTTATTATGTAAGACTAAGGAAACATTTCTCTCTGAGAGAGTGAAAAAGGTAATAATAGATTATTGACCATGCTGAGGGCTTTAATGACGTTTTCCCTTCCAGTATATCTTCTATTTCCTTCTTTAAGAGGTAAGTGACTCCTGAGAGAAAAGGATAGAAAATCAAGGTAGAAATAAGAGGAAAAATGGTGGAAGGCACGTAAAGGACCAGGAAGCATTTACATAAGCAGGGTGAGAAGGCCTAAGCTTCAGTGCTTAGGGGAAATGCTTTTCCATACACAGAGTCCAACAAGGAGCTCAGTGAACCAAATGGGCATCTATTACTTAAAAAAGAGAAGAGAAGACAACAACTTTCTTTTAAGGCAGTTGTAGTTTTGCATGAGTTTATCTTCCTCCATTTCTAAAGATATTCGAAATATATGACCTTAGAGTTCAAAGCAACCACGGACATTCTCTAACCAACCAATACCGCCCTTCTCACTAGGGCTTCCCTGACAGAGACGTCCCCATGACTCTAATTTAGCCTAAGGGTAATTCTAGTGAACTTGTACAGATTTGTAAGCAGCATCCATGGAGACAAAACTTAAAACCACACTACCCACAACTGGTTCTAACACCCCAGCAACTTTATAAAAAAGGGGGAGACTTTGAGGCCATGTCTCTCACCCAAGTCAACCTCATGCATCTACCCAAATGGAACATTTTTGACTACGAATCCTCATTTATTTGGTTATCTTTATCCTGCTATGGGCCTTCTTCCTCTTGACTCTCCATGTACTGCTCCTCAACATTTCCCCCCTTTTCCATCTTAAACCTTGATTCTTTCATAAATAAATTGATTTCATACCTCAATTTCTTCATGTGATACTCTCCCTACACCTGTCCTTACTAAAATCGGACTCTCCTTCAAGGCCACTGTTTCTATTATAGCTGCCTTGAAAGAAAACTCCTCCTCCCTTATTCCATGCCCTTGAGACTGTGAGTGGCAGAGTGTTTATGACATGAATGAAGCTGACCCAGTTGTAATACAATAGGATGTGGCATATTGGAAAGCACATGCTTCATGTGAATATGGCAGCTGTCTTGGATCTAGAGAAGATTTTGTCATTCAAGATTTTAAGCAAACTTCTGCCAGATCTTCCAGTTTTTCAAAAGAAGCCAGGAATTCACGTTTTATTGGTATTATTTCTCTATTTTAAATATTGGCAACTAACTTAAAATGTTTGAACACTATGGAATAAATAAAACTTATCACTAGATTAAACTTGCCTTGTGGACTGTGAGTTTGTAAACCTTATTCTACCATTTCTTTATCAACTTCCAATATATTTCTCTTTTGTCTACGTACCAACCCTTCCACTTTTGAGGATCATAAAATCTGGCTTTATTAACCTCTACTTTAATCTTGACACATGAAATGGTCATCTAGCTGCCTGTAGTTTTTTACTTCATACAACTCATTCTTCATTCTTTGTTTCATTTTCTTCCATCTGTAGCTGGGGTCGGCAAACTTTTTTTCTACGAAAGGCCAGATAATGAATATTTTTGACTTCATGATCCATAAGGTATAGCTCAACAACTCATCTGTGTCTCATGAAAACAGTTCATAATGTACAAATTGATCAGTGTAGCTGTGCTCCAATTAAACTTTATTTACAAAAACAAGTGGTAGGCTGGATTTGCCTTTGGGTAATACAGTTATACATAGTTTGTTGACTATTGACCTAAAGGACAAAGAGTTTCTTAGCATGGAATATAAGACCCTACATGATTTGTCTCCTGTCTACTTTTCCATTTTTATCTCCCATCCCCTTCACTGTGAGTTAACTAGCTGTGATAATAAATCATAATTATCACTTGTAGCACTTTCTATATGTTGGGTACTGTTCTACATTTTTTACCTATATTAAATTGTCTAAATGACTAAAAAACAAAAAACCAAAAAAAGGCAGGAAGTGGGCACCTTTATTTTACAGGTGAGTAAATTGAGGCATAGAGAGATTAATTTTCCCAAGGTCACAAAGGCAATAAGCAGAAAAGCTGGGATTTGAGCCCAGATAGTCTGTTTTCAGTTTCATCTTCTTAATCAGTATATTGAGGCCTTTCCCAAACCTTTGTAATGGAGAAGACTACACCGTGCTCTTCTGTGCATAATATTCCCTTTACTTGGTGTTTCCCTTTCCACTTCAGCCTGGAAAAACTGGATCAAGTATTTCTTCTCTGGCAAGTCTTCTAATACTTCACACCTCCACAATGACAGTACTTAGATGTTACCTGTTCTGTGCTTAATATTTATTTCTGCATGTACTGATAACTGCACTTTAAAAAAAATTCAGTAATTGCGTACTTATACTCAAACTAGTAGATGCCCTGGGAAGGCAATCAACATTAGGGCTAATAAAAAGCTTGAATAGTATAAAAGGGCTGGAGGAGGTATTGTAGAACCTTTCTAGCACTTATGAGAGGTAAATTAACACCAATTGCTAAACATAGAAACTGGATAAATTTCAATATTCATTTAGAAATTAATTTTATGATGCTGTCCTAAGTATTAAAATACAGGTTATACTTAAATCATTCAAAGTTTGGCATGTTCACACATGTGCACAAAGTATTTGATAGATATTTACACACTGGGAGACACAATTATGGTCTGACTTTGGAGTTTTGGCAGATCTGGGTTCAAATTCTGGCAAGTTTCCCTACTAGCTTTTTTTGGGTGCGTGTGATCCGAACCCTCGGGCGGGAGCGCTGCCGCGCTTCCCAAGCGGCGCACTATCCAGTGCGCCACCGGGCCGGCCCCAGTAATTGCCTACTTTTGAAATTATTTATTTCTTTAGAGATCAGGGTGTATGTTTCATTGATATTTGCATAGTTCCTGACACAGTAAGGGTTCAGTAATTGCTTGTTGAACTGAATTGAAAGGTTACTTTATCCTAGAGGTTTAACTATTTCTGATTTATTGATCAGTTCTTTTTTTGGTGGGGTTGGGGTAAGAGCCTTGGTCTGGTTTGCCTCAGAAACAGGCCTTGAGACATAGATTCATGTGCAAGTAATTTATTTGGGAAGGGAAGAAAACAGTGGTAGGAGAAAGAGGAAGTGTGACAGCAAAGGAAAAGCAACCAACAAAATGTGCATTGTCAACGCTCCTACTGTGTGGCTCACTTGAGCCTATTCCCACTGGCAAAGCCCTGAAAGTTAGTGTCGAGCGATACCTCAGAGTTATTCTACTTAAGGGATAAGGTTGCTGGGTTATTTATATACCAATTTCTTTTATTAATTGGTTGAAGGCTACTCTGAGGGGAAGTTAAAACCCAGACATATCCAGAATGCTGCACAGGTGAGTGAAGCAGGCTTTGTTGGCTAGAGACAGCCCTCGGGCAAAGAAATGCAGGTGCTGGTCGCTGCAAGTCCAGCCAGTGTGTACTGAAGTGGTGAAAGCTGCTGTATACGGGCAGGGTGCCCACAGCATCTGCTCCAGCTTCCCTCCAAACTTCTAAATCTGCTAGTGAAGTGGAGAAATAATTTCTTCCCCTTTCTTCTTTTGCTAAAATGAGAATTTTAATAGTATCTACAAAGGTAGAATCTTTCCTAATTATTACATCTTGCTTCTGTCCTTTTGGGATGCATATGAAGAAAATATCATCCACATCACTTTTCAGACTAGCTGACCTCTTGTATACTCTGGCAAGTATATTCTCCACTTATACTCTGCTAGTGTCTTCAATCACAGACTGACTTTAATCTCAGAACTTTGATTAATGGCACATTTATCTATTTTCTTGGAAATAGAGCTATCGTACTGCTATTTCTTTCACATCTATTTCTTTTCTATTATGCAAAACCCTCAGTTTCCATTTACAGCAGATATATTACAGTATACACCTCATTCTAGGTGTTTAAACAGGGTCATGGAGGAATAAGATATGACAGTTGCCTTTCGAGTGTATAGAGAGTGCTCAAGGTAAATTTTTAGAGTGGAGTGTAATAAATGTTGCAATAAAGGTGTGTATATTAAAAGAGGATATGTTAGAATTGACTAATTACTTATAAGAAAAAATATAATTGATGATATCCTAAAATTACCCTAGAAATACAGGATGTTTCTTGTTATTTAAGTATCCCCAAATTTCTCATATTATGGGTTGGCTCTCAAGTTCTTAACTTTTAAAAACAGCACTGTTTGGGATAAGATTCATTAACTAAAAAATCCATCTTAAATGCTGACAGTAGAAAGACAATTAAGAGGTATTATTATAATCATTATTTATTCAGGTCCCGAAATAAGGCAGCATCAACTGGCAGGGAGTAGAGAGAAGAGATTTAGAAGCCTCTTAGCAGGTGTAATAAACAAGAATACGGCATTGACTGTATCTGAGAAGAGAGGGAAGAGAGGGAGATGGATGTAAATGTTGAATATAAGGTGTTGAGCTTGGGAAACTGAGTGAATCGTGTCGCAGCTAAGCAAGATAGGACAGCCAGTCAGGCAGTGGCTTTGTGGGAAAATGCTGTGAGTTCAATCTGGACACGAACTAAGCTTGAAATGTTCATGACTCCTCTAGGTAGAATTGTACAGACATGAAATTCATACCACTAAACCCTCTTAGGAATTAATTGGTCTGGCAGGGGATTCAGAAAATAACCACTATGATAATAGTTGAGATAATGACAACAATAAATATTTCCATTTCCATAGTAGTGGGAATGCAGGTTATTATTTTAGGGATTTTTCAAATAGCTTGGCAGAATTCTGTTGCATGTATCGGAAGATATCCATTGTTTTGGACAGCCTGGTGCTCCTACATTCTCATCCTTGCTGGTCCTCTTAGCACAAGAAAATTTAAACTTTAGTAGCAACAATAAAAGTGTAAAAACAATTTTGTCTACAGATGGCATATGAAAGCTGAAACTGTCAAAGTCACCACAATTTCGATGTGTCTCATCTCATTTATTTTGGCTGGCATGGTAGAGAACATTTTCTTTTTGCACATTGAGATAACTAGAGGAATGATTCTTTATTACCTAATATGTGCTAGGCCCTTCACACACTCCGTCTCCAATTCTCCCAGCCCTGCTGCTATTTTGCTGGTAAGGAAATTGAGGCTGAGATGAGTTAGTTGAAGCGCCCATGGCTTCAGTTGACTTCTTTCCTCTATTCTTCCCAAGTGTTACTGCCAGGATCATTTCCTAGCAACAGGTGCTCCCAGCAGTTGGTAAAGGACAGAGGAAGAACGCTGGCCACCCATGCCTTCTGCTGTGCCACAGGCCTCCACACACGTCCGCTGTGCAGCATCGGTCCTTGTGCTCCTCACTATCCAACCTCTCTCCACTCCTTCGTTTTATGCTCGGCTCCTACTCTGCCTGACTCTGGTCACTTCTGTTTCAGGTTCTCAGTTTCCCTGACAGCTAAGCTCAACCAGAGAATGTGAAAGCATTAAAACAGGAGGGGAAAAGAAACAAAGTGTCTGATTGCCTTTCTCTTGACGTCACCTTCTTTTCTTTTCCTTCTCTTTTGGAATAAAGCTGGGAAAATAAATCTCTCTCTCTCTCTCTCTCTCTCTCTCTCTCTCTCACTACTTTTTCAAGAAACCCTTCTCAGTCCCCCATTCTGCCTTGAAACTTGGCCCTGTTCCTCCCAGGGAAGGACTTGATGGATACCTATAAATTAACCCCGTTACGTCAACATGTTCAAAGTGCTTTATGTTTTCTATTAGGCTTCCACATAAACTTATTACATTTAATTTTCAAAACAACCTCTCCTCATTAACATGAATAACTAGAACTTAAAGAAGTCATTTTTTTTTGGGGGGGGCATTGGCAAAAAGCTGAAGAGTCAGGATTGGAACTCAAGTTTTTATTTGCTTTCAAAGCTTCTGCAGTATTCATCACATTTTCTTATTTCAATAAATTATTCTCTATGGTGGCTCAACAGTAGTTTAGAATTACTGAAAGAGAAGGATAACAACAATTTGTCAAACTTGACTCTGTTAGGAAGTAAAAATGTAATAGCATTCAAATATTGTCAACTCTGGGACAGTCAGTAAATGTTATATCCATTTGAAGAATCACTAGGCATCATGAAAAGTCTCTCAATATGTCACTAAATCTTAATTATTAGAATTCAAGGAGGCTGGGATAGGACTAAAAATTGTAATGCATTCATATATCTTAAATTTGTATATAACATATATGTGTGTTATACACCATCATATAGAGTAGGGTGAGAGTTTTATATTAATCATATTGTTTTTGAAACCCCATACTTCCCTTGTTGTCACAGACTGTCTCTGTTTCCGTTGGTTCAGGAATATTACTATTCCAACGGAGAAAAGATTCAGCCAAGCTAAAGAAACAAAAATGTTATACACTTGGTTTTTTTTTGTGTGTGTGTGTCCCTTTTTTTTTTTGAGACCGGCCGCACTGCGCTCAGCCAGTGAGCGCTGTGAGCACACCGGTCATCCCTATATAGGATCCGAACCCACGGCGGGAGCGCTGCTGCGCTCCCAGCGCCGCACTCTCCCGAGCACGCCACGGGCTCGACCCTACACTTGGGTTTTAAAGACAAAAAGATTTGGGAAGAAAATGTGGTTTCTCAGACCAGGTGAGGAAGAGATTTTGAGAGGTAATCAAGAGTTAGAGATAGTATTGTCTGAATTTAGGTTAGAATCCCCCTCTACCCCCATTTCCACTCATGGAATTGGGAATTGGGAATAGGTGAGCCTTTGTTTCATTCCTTGAGTGATGCTTGGGAGGACAGGAAGTGTTATAGAAAGTTCTTCCACACCATTATGGCACAATAACTGGAGGGTAGAAATTGCAGAGAGGCATATCCAATCGGGAACTTTGTGTGGGGGAAGACTGCAGATGTCCCTCAAGTAGGGTCAGGAAATAGGGGTGTCAGGGCTAAGAGTTCAGGTTCCCTAGAAGCAGAGTCTGAAACAAGAATTTTGATGTGTGTGATTTATTGAAGAATATGTTCATCAGGAAAAACCTGTAAAAGCATTATGGATTAAAAGATTGTCCTTCCAAGATGGCAGTGTCAACCATGTGATGGAAGGCCTGGGGGTCGGCAGGCATTTCAGTAAACGAGAGTGTGAAAGATGGCTGAGGGTGATCTCAATGGGAGATGAATACACTTCAATGAATTGTAGTATAGGATTGCTGCAGACTATATGTTACCCACGCCCCCTCCAAATTTTTGATATTTGAGGAAGAAGAATGCAAACTGAGAGAAAGTGAGACGTTTGAGAGAAGGAAAATACTAAATGAATGGCTTTATTAGAGATAGCTTTATCGACATGTAATTTACAGGCCACAAAATGCACCCATGATAAGTGTACAACTCAATGACATTTAGCAAATTTATGCAGCTGTGAAATAATATCCACAGTCCAGTTTTACAATGTATTTCTTCATTACCAAAAGTTATTTCACAGCTGTTTTCAGTCATTCCCCACACTAACCTTTAGCCCCAGCAACCACTAAGCTGCTTTCTGTATCTATAGATTATATATATATATATATATATCATATATATATATATTTTGGAATTTCATATAAGTGGAATGTTACAATATGAGGGTACTTCAAAAAGTTTATGGAAAGATTAATATTATCTTTTAATTCTATTTTTTGACAAACTTTTTGAAGTACCCTTGTGTGTAGTCTTTAGCATCTAAATTTTTTTCAATTAACATTATTTTTTTAGTTTCATTCATATTATAGATGTACTAGTAATTCATTTTCGTTGCTGAATAGTATTCAGTGTATGAGTATACCACATTTCATTTATCCATTCACCAGATGATGGACATTTGAAATGTTTCCAGTTCCCATCTGTTATGAATAGTGTTGCTATGAACATTCACTTACACGTATTTACATAGAAAAATGTTTTCATTTCTCTTGGATAGATACATAGGAGTAGAACTGCTGATTGGACTAGTATGTTTATATTCAACTTTTTCAGTAATTACTAAACTGTTTTCCAGTCCTACCAGCAATATATGAAGCTTCGACTTTCTCCACATCCTGGCCAACACTTGATATCGACAGTTACTTTAATCATAGTCACTCTATTAGGTATGTAGTCATATCTCATCATGGTTTTAATTTGCATTTCCATAGTGACTTACGATGTTGACTATCTTTACATGTGCTTATTCACCATTCTTTTAAGTATATTGTTGGATTCAATTTGCTAACATTTTCTTATGGTATTTTTCTGCATCTATGTTTATGAGGTATATTGGTCTGACATTTTCTTGTGTTGTCTTTTTCTTGCTTTAGTATCCAGGTTTTTCTGGATCGTACAATGATTTGAGAAGTGTTACTCCCTCTATATTTTTGGGAAGTGTTTGTGTAGAATGGATTTTATTTCATGTTTAAGTATTTGATAGAACCCACAGTTGAAATCATGTGGGCCTGGGCTTTTCTTTGTGGGAAAATTTTTAATTATTTCTTCTATTTCTTTACTTTTCGTGGGTTATTTACATTATCTGTTTCTTATTTAGCCAGTTTTTGGAATTGGTATTTTTATAGGACATTGTCCATTTCATCAAAAGTGTTTAATTTATTGATATGAGGTGCTCAGAATACTCCCTTATATTTGAATTTCTGTGGGGTCAATAGCAATGTTCCTTCTTTAGTTCTTGATTTTTGTGATTTATGTTTTTTCTCTCTGTCTCTTTCTTTCTCTCTCTTGCCCAATCTGGGTAAAGACTTCTCAATGTTATGATCTGTTGTAAAGAACCAGCCCTTTATTTCATTGATTTTCTTTATTTTTTCTGTCTTTCTATTTCATAATTTTCTGCTCTGTTTTTTATTTTCCCTCCCTTCAGCTTATTTTATATTTAATTTGTTCTTTTTTTTCTAGTTTCTTAAAGAGTAAGTATATACTATTAATTAAAACTTTTCCTATTTTCTAAAATATTTAAAGCTACAAATTTCAGCATTGATTTACTTCCACACTACTTTTGATATGCTGTAATATGCTGTTTTTGTTTCCATTCAGTTCAAAATATTTTACAGTTTTCTTGTGATTTCTTCTTTGAATCATGTGTTATTTAATTTCCAAATATTTGGAGATTTCCTTAGGTACCTTCTGTTGTTGATTTATGGTTTTATTACATTTATACTGTAAAAAATACTTTGAATGATTTTTAATCTTTTAAAATTCATTGAGACTGGTTTTATGTCCTAGCATTTCCTCTACCCTGTAGAATGTTCTATGCATTCTTGAAA
Organism: Galeopterus variegatus; assembly: GCF_000696425.1. Lineage (NCBI taxonomy): Eukaryota > Metazoa > Chordata > Mammalia > Dermoptera > Cynocephalidae > Galeopterus > Galeopterus variegatus. The sequence continues at coordinate 172,677 of NW_007726388.1, read as the reverse complement.
AGAAACAGTATTTTGCTGTTTGGGGGTCGAGTGTTTCATAAACGTCAGTGAAGTCAAGTTGGTTGATATCATTATTCAACTCTTCTTTATAAATGATGATTTTCCATGTTGTTGTTCTATAAATTATTGAGAATGAGATATTGAAATATACAAATGCAATTGTTGAAGTATCTATTTATCTTTTCAGTTTTGTTGGTTTTGCTACATGTATTATGGTGCTCATTTTAAGGTTCATATTATAATTATTGTATTTTCCTGGAATACTGACCCTTTTGTTGTTGTAAAATTTTTCTTTTTTTATTTCTAGTAATATTTTTTTCTTCAAGTCTTTTTTGTTTGTGTTTTTGCCATTCCAGCTTTTTGAAATGTAAATATCTAAACTGTAAAGGTTGCATAGTATATTTTTTGCAATACTTTTACTCTCTGTCTGTGTTTCTGAATCTGATCTGTTTCTCTTGTAAATGGCATATATGTAAATAATGCTTTTTAAAAATCTAATTTGACAACCTCTGCCTTTTGAATGTAGTGTTTACTCTATTTATATTTAATATAATTATTAATCTGGTTGGATTTATGTCTATCTCTTGTTTGTTTTCTACATGTCTCCTGTCATTTTTGTTTCTCTGTTCTACCTTTTGTGTTTACAAATATTTTTGCTGTCTTATTTTTAATTAAATTTTTAATTTTAAAAAAATGTCTTTTAGGTTTTTCAGTCTTTGCTTTAGTAATTATAATACGCATTTTAACTTAGAGTCTATACAGGAAACTTAATTCCAATAAATATAGCAACTTGATTACAGTGAATATAACAAATTTCCTCTAATATAGCTTTATATCTTCACTATTTGTGCTACTATTTTCAAATACATTACATCTAAGTAGGTTATAAACCTAAGATAGTGTTAACTGATATAATTATTGCTTGATACAATGTTATGTTTTTAAAAATATATAAAAGAGAAAATATTTTCATATATTCTTTTATATTTACCCACATTTTTACCATCTCTTGTCTTTATTTCTCCCTGTGGATTCTAGTTACCATCTGGTGGCTTTTCAGCTTGAGGGACTCCCATTACAATTTCTTCTAGGGTTACTCTGGTAGCAGTTGTTTTTCTCAGTCTTTGTTTAAATGAGACTTTCTAAAATTTTGCCTTCATTTTTAAAAGATAGTTTTTCTAGTTATAGTGTTCTTTGGTGACAGTAATTTTTTTTTCAGTACTTAGAATATTTTATTTTACTGCTTTCCAGCCTCTTGTTTCTGTTGAGAAGTTGTCTATTAGTTATATTGTTGTTCTGTATGTCTGACAAGTTGTGTTTTTTTCCTGTTGCTTTCAAGATTTTCTTTTCTTTTCTGGCTTTCAACAGTCTGACTATAAGGTGTTGAGGTATGGATTTTTTTGTTTATCCTAATTGTGCATTATTTGTCTCCTTGGATCGGTATATCAATATTTTAAAATGGAATTTGGAAAGTTTCTTTCCATTATTTCTTTTACCCTTTCTCTCTGGAAATTCATTACAATATTTTGGTAGGCTTAATGTGCCACAAGTCTCTAAGGTTGTGTTAAATTTACTTCAATCTTTTCTCCTCTATTCTTTAAGACAAATAATTTCTTTTCATCTAGTACCAAATTCTCATGTCTGGAATTTCCATTTTGTTTATTTTAAAAAAATAAGTTCTATTTCTTCATTGAAACTTATAATTTATTGAATCATTGTCATCATATTTGCCTTTAATTATTTAAACAGGATTTTTTTTTTCATTCTTTGAATAATATTTATGATAGTTGCTTGGACATCTCTCTTTGCCAAACTTAACAGCTAGATTCACTCAGTTAGTTTCCTTCAACTACTTTTATCCCCTCTGCATATGGATCACATTTTCTTTTTTGTGTGTGCATGTTTCTTTTTTTAAATTGAAACTAGACATTTTCACTAATATATTTGAGAAATTCTGAAGTCTGATTTCTCTCTGACAGTGTTATTACTATTTTTTTTTTTTTTTAGTTGCATGAACTTAAACAGGCTTACCTCATCTACTGATGTATCTTTATGTGGGTTGGTGAGTGCATTCGAAATTCAGAAATTTTCTAGTTTGTTTCAGCTCTTCTTTTCACTAGGTCTTCCCAGCTCTTTCTTGCATATATGCCCAGGCTTTCTCTCAATCATGGATGTAGGAAAAGCTTAAGTTCTCTCATGTCTTTCCTGTGAGTTTGCACAGACTCCAAATCAGCTAAGAATGTGTGGTGAGACTGGGTTTTCTTGAGTTTCTCCTTCATGAATGTGTCAGCCCGGGGTGGGAGGGGTAATTATATAATCTACTCATGGTTCTCTCATTTCCAGGATCCCCCTTGTTAAATTTCAGGCTAGCCCCTGGATTTGCTATCTTCCACAAGTGGAATCATAACTCAGGATAGCACGACTGTGTGTGTTTCCTATTCATTTTCTACCAATTTTGCTATTTCTACTAATAGTCCAACTGGGAATGGATTTTTTGCCTTCTGCTTAAAAACAAGTCAGCCTCTTCCAGCAGTGAAGTTGCTTATTTTCATGGCCAGCTCTGCCCTGGTAGCATCATCCCATCACCTGAGCCGTGAGAAGGGTATGAGACCAATCCTAGAAAACAACACTACAGATTCCCACTCTTCTTACCTGACGGCCTGCACTTTCTCATAAATAAATAACTTCTTAATTTGCTTTTGCCCTTGGTTGATGTCCAGAGCCTTTATGTAATTGTCAAAACAATTTTGTTTACATTTATAGTTTGTTCTCGTTTTTGAGAGAAGCTTTGCTGACTTCTTTACCATCATTTGAAGATCTACCACCTGACTTTTTTTTTTTTTTTTGTCTTTTTCCGTGTCCGGCAACGGATCGCAACCCTCAGTGTCGCCCCCGTACTGGACCGGGACCTGCAACGGGATCGCAACCCTCGGTGCTGCTCCCGCGCCTCGCTCAGCCAGTGAGCGGGAACCGGTCTGTATGTGGGATCCGAACCCTCGGCGGGAGCGCCGCTGCGCTTCCCAAGTGGCACACTATAGCAGTGCGCCACCGGGCCGGCCCTGACTTGCTTTTTAAAAGTAACAAGCTACAAAAGTCTAGACATGACTTAATTTAACTGAACATTACTAAGTTAAGTTGGTTAAAGATTGCCACAGATTCTTTGTACTTTGCCTATCAAAAGGTGATGTCTACATGCTTCCCTCTTTCCCCAAACTCCCTCAAATGTAGGAGGCTCTGTGAAAACTTCAACTTATAGAATATAGCAGAAGTGACTCTCAGTCCATTTCTGGGCCCAGGACTTAGGAGATTGGCAGCTTGTATTTTTTCTGTTTCCCTAATCGAAACACAGCCACCATGCTGTGAGGAGGAAGCAGTGCTTTGGAGAGCCTCATGAAAAGGCATGAAGGGACTAAGGTCACCTCATCAGTAGCCTCAGTTGAACACCAACTCACCAGTCATGTAGGTAAGCATCTTGAAAGTGCATCTTCCAGGCCTGGTTGAGCTACCACAGTTAATTAAGTATGTAGCAGAGATGAGCCCTTCCTGCCAAACCATGCTCAAATTGTAAATTTGTGGGCAAAATAAATGATGATTGTTATTTTAAATCACTAAGTGTCTGGGTGGTTTGTTACATAGCCATAAATAACTGGATCATTAATTTTCTGCCTTTTTGAGGAATGGGAGTTGGGGATTAGAGCTAAGAACAGTTATTATAAAATCCATTTATCACATATCTAGCAAGTAAGATTTTCATAGCTACAGAATTGAATTACAAAAATATAACTTGAAAAAAACTGTAAGTAAATCTTGTTATCTTTGGTAGAAGATGGCTATGATATTGAGGAATAGAAAAGTTCATTCAGGGAATAGTGAAGTAAAGGGTAAGGACCTCATAATGGAGGAAAGAGGAAAGCAATCAGGTGTATGTCTCAATTACCCTCATGTGGTTTAGCTTAGTGACGAGGAAGTATCTAAGAGCATGGGGGTGGGAATTCTTTCCCTACCATTGGTTTGATGTCTGGGCAGAAGATTTTATACCAGCACTGGGACTTCATCAGAAGAGATAAGAAGGCAGACTGGAATAATAAAGGAGGAAAAGAGGATCTAATCTGCAGTTAACTTTTGCCTGCTTTTGTTCTGTATGGCCTGATCACTGAAGAGATAATGAGCAGGTCTCCTCTTGAGGGCACAGTAGCCACAGCAAGACAATACCAGAGTAGAAGTATGGGTGGTCTACCTTGGCCAAGGACATGTTGAAAGATACGGTAAAGTTTCAGAGGGGCTTCAAGAGCCCACATGTGACCATGGTATCCAGGAAGTTGCATCGGGGCTACGAGCAAGCCAAGAAAGAGAGAGACGCCATGAGTGGTTCTTGCTCTAGATGCCACAGGAAATTTCATATATGGAGCCAGTAATATCTCAAAGGTCATCAGCTACTGAATAGCAAATGCAGTCAAAGCCAGAGGACTCCAAGCCCTCTATACAATGAGGTCATGTAAGCCCCTTTCCCATACTTGGACCCCATTTTAGAATGGAGTCAAAGAAGGAGAATTCAGAAATAGGAGAATTTGGGTGATTAATTCAATAGATTGGGCACAGCTAGGGTGTTTAAAATATTAAATCAAATTAAATCAACAATTATATTAGTTTTGGTAATTTTTCCCATCACCTTGTCTAGTGGGTGGGGCTTATGTGGAAGATCAGAACACTTAGGGATGAAAATACACAAATTACATTTTCAATGCACATCCCCATTATAATGAGAACATATTTCAGGTCCTGCTACATAGATATGGCAAAATTACCTAGCGGAATTTAACAGTATTTTATATTCTCTTGGAAGTATTTCATAAAAGAATAAGTATTGAAGTATTTTCTTTCATGCATTTTTTTTTTCTAAACTTAGTTACCACTCTGTGTAGTCAAGCCTCTATAGGACTAAAGACTCTTACCTTACTTAGCAAAACATAAATAGGGCTTTGTCATACTGAGAGGCAGTAAAATGTAATGCTAAAAGCAAAGACTCTGGGGCCAGAATGCATAGATGTGAATTCTGATTTTGTCACTTATTGGCTAAATGAGAAGTCATTTAATTTTTCTGTGCCTCAATATTCTCATCTGTAAAATGGATACAATAATAGTCCATCTTTCTTAATGTTGTGATTATTAAACAAGTAAATACATTTGAAGTACCCACATGTAGTAAGTACTAAAATTAAGCTTTGCTATTATTGTTCTTTCTTTCTTTCTTTTTGAAAACTAGAGCTCATTGAAACCACAGCCTGAATTTTTCAATCTTGAAAGATGATGGAGCTCTAATGGAAAGAGTAGAATAAGGAGAACATGGCCAACCTGTGAGGGAGTGTGGGTGTCAGAGAGTGAGGAATAAAGAGGGCAGGGGATATACAGGTGGTAGCCTGTTCATTTCTCCCTAGCACTTCCAGATTGATACTGGGACCCTGATGTGGGTGGACCGATGGCTGGGAGTAGAATGCTCTAGCACCTGAGTGATGGTCCTAGGGTCAGGTGGCCATGGCAAGAGCAGAGGCTGTGAGCAGGGGAGCTGCCAGCACAGCCCTGGCACATGATAGCTTGAAGTGGAGACAAGAGTATAGGAGCATGTGCCCCCAAACAGGACCAGTATTCTGGTATTCATTCTGGTGGTGCTCACAAGAAGGTGTAATTTTATTTTAGAAATAAAAACATGTGATTTTCTTTTACATTAATGTCAATAAGAAAATTAAAAACTGTTGTTTATAATAATGGCCCAAATCAGAATGTAGTTGAGAAAATTTAATGATGCTTTTGAGAAACCATTGAGCAGTACTCGCTGTTAGTTCTATTTTTAGACAGATTTCTTTAATATTATTAATTGATGTTTTATTTTAAGTAGTTAATTTTATAAGATTATAACATACTGTGACTGAATGTTCTCTTAAAGTGAGTACAGAAGGAAAAAAAAATAAAAATTCCCCATTAGAATGTAAATGTAGCCCCTGTGCTAAGTCTCTAGAAGACGTCTAAGTCTGAAACCAAAATGACATCTGTGATGTTGGATACAACAATCTAATTCAAGAGCTACAGGAAAAATATCATGAAGTAGGAAAAAACTGATGTAAATTTACAAATTCTTAGAGCTAATAAGTCTATACTATTGGAAAAGTTCAATCACATGCACATTATATTGCCGTATACTTTCATTTCCTGATTGGGAGTGGAAATTATTCTTGTAAAACTAAGTCATGTGAGGAACACAGTCTCAGGGAATACAAGTCCAGATCCTTATAGCAGCAATTTATCCCTAATATAGGAAAAAATACAGGAGGAACAAATTGAATAAGACACGCTCCCACAGGAAATTGGAGCACTATGATAAGTTTATTTTTGCTCTATTAAACTCTTAAGAAACTAGTTACTTCTTTTGAAAGATAGAGGAAAAGACGACTTTTAATGGCCCAGCTTTCCATAGCTAACACATCTTTGCTATTTCTGCATAAATGTTTTCCAAATTTTAGCTGCTAGGCAAAAACTTTTATAAGCAATCACTAATTTCCAAAATAAAAATGGCCATGTTTTAATTTAAGGGAAGCGTAAACTCAACCATTACAGTAGTGATATTGACAATAAACATTTGTAATGACATGATATGATAAACAGTAAGTCCTACCAACTTTACACACACACGTGCACGCACATACACACTTAAGCACTCACATACAACACACAAGTAAAAGTTCTCAGGAACTTGGTAACATTACATTATCAGAAGTCATTCACTACCCAAAGTAATAACATTCACAGTGCCTTTGTGAGCCAACTTTACACAAAGTCATAGTCATATTTTTAAAAGGTAAAATGCAATCCTTGCAGGAATTGGGGCTATTAGAGCACGTCTCTTGAAGATTCACATCAAACCAAGATTGATAGGGTAAAGTTTAGTGGGGGAACATAATGTCACAGAACTCCAGATTTCTACTGAGTTCTTCTTTCAGGAACATCTAAAGAGTTTCATTTGTATAGCAAAGTCAGGCATCAGAGTGCAACCCTCACATAAATGAAAACTATGAAAAAGTACCTATGTTAAGAAAGATGTGTGGATATGTGCTTGGGAGGAATGATCCTCCTACAAGGTTACATAAAATTTGGGATAGGTTGTCTTATTTTATTTCATCAAAAACTAGATAAGAGATAATTATTAAGGAGTCAAGTTTGTGAGAAAGGCATTAGATGGTTTTACACGAAACGGTGAACATGAAAGTTGTGATTAGTGTCTTATATTGTATATATCACCATTCTTATGCGTGCTTGCTTGTGGCCCATGTAATTAATATATAGGTATCTGTTAACCAATATTCAGTTATGTTAATAAACAATTTTTCATAGAAATGTGGAAGTAAGAAGAATACTGTCACAGCTATATTCTTATATATATTTTTTTAGCTCAAAAAGGCTTTGATCTATTATCCCAGTGATTCTAATTGCCTGTTGAAAGTTATCGCTAGTGTCTTGAAGAAAACAAATGTAAACCTGATATAAAGCTAAATCTTGAAAATGAACAGCAAATATTATAGCAATAAACCCTATTACAAAGAAACATTCAGTATAACAATGCCTGGTTTTTTGGTCTTAAAAGTTGATACAAGAACAATGTTTTGTTACCTTGGTTACAGCAAATTCTATACCATATGCCTTGTTGGTCTCTGAAGGGAATTTGTGTATGTATGTGTTACTGTGAGAATGAGTAGTACAGAGGAATTGATATACTCTTACAAATTTTTTGTTCTGTTAAATAACTTTCCTGTGAAGCTGCTTTCATCAATTAAATGAAAATACACTCACGTAAACATCACTCCCCTGTATAAATAAAACCATCCCTAGGCAACCTCTGCATACTTCTGTTACCCCCAAAACACACAGGCCTTCTGCCTAGAAAAAGGAAATGACAAGGAATTTTGTGGTCAGCAAGAACTTTGAAAGTGGCTCTACATGCTTTTCTCCCCAGCTGTGGAATATGAGAATTACAAGGGCTGAACTAGAAGAGAAGCAGCTTTGACTGGAGTCATTTCCTCTTCAGGTTCTTTCTTGGCCTTGGGAACGGGGAGAAGTGAGTCATCCCTGTATGACAGCGAGGAGATGGAAGAGGTGAAATGGAAAGAGAGTCAGAGCCTAGAATTCCCTTTCTTCCACCACAGCTACTTCCTCCAGAGAAGGGAGACTCACATTCTGGCTGCATTGGCCAAGAGCAGCTCGACATTGAGGAAACAGCCAACAAGGGCAGGGGGAACGTGAGCTGCCGTCGGTCTTTGTTTCCCCATCAAAGTGATACACTGGGTTCAAGTCCCCCCATGGTAGAAGGAAGCAGGATGGTTCTTTCCTTCCTTCTTCACTTACTGAATTCTGATTCTTATTGATTATTGCATTATTGACCACCTTTTAAAAGGACTGTATTCTCCAGCCTCCCTTGGAACTAGATGTGGCCATATGACCAAGTTCTGAAATATAGGATTTGAGCAGAAGTGATGAGTAAAACATGTGGGTCATGTCCTTAAAGGAAGGGATTGTGCCATCTATGGCTCTTTCTTGTCTTTATGTTGATGAGAACAAATGACCAGAACTGAAAGAGTTATCTTGGACCATGAAGTGGGAGTCATGTGTTGAAGGTGGCAGAGCAAATTAGAAGAGGTCTGGGTTCCTGGTGGTCATCAAGTTTCCTTCCTCGTCCAAACTGCAAATTTCAGACTTAATGGAATAGAAGTGAACCTGTGACTTATTTAATGCACTGTCATATTGGATCTCTCTGTTATAGCAGTGGAATTGTGATATCCCCAAAACTTACAAACATCTAAATCAAACTTTAATGAATATAAGAGTAACCCAGGGATGATGTTAAAATCCAGATTCTGATTAAGAAACTGTGAAGGATAAATTTTATGTGTCCGCTTGGCTAAGCTATGACTTCTAATTGTTTGGGCAAATAATAGTCTCGATGTTGCTGTGAAGGTATTTTGTAGATGGGATTAACATCTACAATCAATTGACTTCAAGTAAAAAAGTTTATCATCAACGATATGGGTGGACTTCATCCAGTCAACTGAATGCCTTAAGAACAAAAAGGAAAGTTTCCCAGAGAGGACAGAATCTGTCCCCAGACTCTAACATGGAAATCCTACCTGAGTTTCCAGCCTACTGGCTTTTCCTATGGATTTCAAGTTTTCTAGCCCTCATAATTGCATAAGCCAATTCCTTAAAATAAATCTCTTTACATATGAACACATACATACACAAACTCACATACAAATATACATACATATATAAATATACAAAGTTCATGTAAAGATTTGTATTATCTTACAATTCTATTTTCCACAAAATTTTTGAAGTACCCTCAAATATCCTATTGGTTGTGTTCCTTTAGTGAACCCCAAGTGATGTAGCATGTTTGGAGCAAGTCCTGAGATTTCTGCATTTCTAATCATTTCCCAGTGCTGCTGGTCTGAGAGCTATGCTTTACATAATAAGATCATACAGATCTGGTTTTCAAGAAATATGTGTTTCAGTGTATGACAAAAATTTGCTGTGAAACCTCAGGGAAGTCATTTAATGTGTACATCTCATTTCCTCATCTATGAGGTGAGAATGTTGGACTAAATGACCTCTGTGACTCCCTCCAGCTCTAATACATTTTAATTCTGTGATCTGAACCCTCCTGGCTAGAGGCTCTGGTGGGAAGGCAACATGGGGAGAGAGCTGGTGGCAGGGCAGACTCCAGAGGTATGTGGCTTCTTGGAGTGATGGCACTTGTTTCCTGTGCTGTTCCTTCAGTTGCACATTTGTAGATTGTATGGGTGGCCATTGGGTTTGAGACTTCTTATATCCAGAAATTTGATACCTGAGGAAAGATAGTTCTAACCCTTCAGATTATGAAGAGCAATCCAAGAGCTTGATCTTCTCTTTTCCCCAGGAAACCCATTCTCCAGGGAAAAGGACAGGGCAGATCTAGTGACGTGAAGCAACCTCTTTGTCATTCCCTTACGTATTGCACATATCATATGTTACAGTGAATTGTGGAATAACCTTACATATTAGAGAAATATGTTAGTGAGATTACTTACTTCCCAAACCTGGGTATTAACAGAACTTGGATTTGGAAAATTTTAATACTAGCATCATTATTTTATTTATTCTTCAAGTACTATAGCAAAAAACCTTAAAATTATAATCTGTTGAAGTTATGCTTCTATTTGAATGCATTCATGTCCTGTAAACAAGACTATGTTTTAGAAAACAGATATCCCTTCTGACAGTATGATCTGTACCTATCTATCAGCTTTGCCTCTAAAATCTTAAATTGAAAAAAGGGGTATGTTGTGATCCTTTAAAACCACAACAAAAATGGAGCTGTAATGATTCTTTAATGGTGAGAATCTGTTTCCATCTATAATACAGAAAGTTTAATCTTAAAATAGGTACACTTAAATGTACAATGTGGTCCTGTAGCCAAATAGACAATCTTTGTTTAAATATTGCAATTCCTTCACTATTCCCTTGCCTTAGTTTCCCATCATAATATGGCATGCAAAATGAGTTTACTGCATTGTTCAAAACTAATAGATTGTTTACTGATGGTGCTTTGACTAGGCTTATATCAGCAGAGTAACAATGGCATGACGCTCTGGGAATATACATCTACTCATTGAAAATAATGTGATATACATGTACCATGTGTCTGAGATAAATAGATTCTTAACTTTTACTGATACACTGCCCGAGGTTTGTGTGCATGCCAGTGTGAGTGTGTGTATGTATGTGTGCACTTGCTATATGTGTGTGCACATGTGTTAAGTTGAGGGTGGGGAGATGGAGAGAAAGGAGCCAATTTCTCCATTTTGGCATGGGAATTTGAATGCAATTGAGAACTTTAAATTATTTCCTTATTTTCTCAGTGTCAAGCACTTTTTTGTCTGCTTCCTTTCTTTCAACAAAATTGCCTTAGGGGATTCTTCTATTGGATGCTGCTCCTTTCTATGTCTAAAGGGTAAGGCTGTTAAAAAAAAATAGAAAGCAGCAAAGGTGTGGAAGGCACTTGATCAGAAATAGGAACCTGTGGCTGCCTCTGGTTGAAGTAGTTCTCTTAACATTAGGGGCTGGGTCAGAAAGAGAAGTGAGGGTGTAAAAAAAAAAAAGAAGAAAAAAATCTGTGAGTGTACAAAACCTTTTACTTTTCTTTATTTGAGCCTATTTATTTCAATTTTAAAATGTTCCTGGAAAGGAAAACAGGTTAGAAAGCTTGAAAGAGATAGAACTTGGCCTTGATGTATTCTACTCTTTAATTACTGTGTTAATATAGGCCTGTTTGCTCTAAAGGAGGTTGATATCACCTTTTATGAACTATCAATGATTTATTAGCCATCCTGACATTTTTCCATTGCCTAAAAACAAACAAACAAACAAAAAAGGCATCTTCTATGGGTCAAATGTGTCCTCTAAATATTCATGTGTTAGAAACTTAATATCCACCATAGCCATGTTAAGAGGATGGGAAATCTGATTATGGCAATCGAAAGGTGGGGTCTTCATGAAGTGATTAGATTGTGAGGACCTTACCCAAGGGAATGGATTGATCCCATGGAGTAACAGGTTGATGGTTTAACGGGTGGTCATGGGCGTGATTCTGCTGGCTTTATCAGAAAAGAGAGTTAGCCGGTTAGCTCTCTTGTTCAGCTAATTCTCAGCAAGTGATACTCTGCTTTGCTGTAGAAAGTCACTACCAAGAACAAGGCATGTTCTCACCAGGTGTGTTCTCTGGAGTTTGGACTTCCCAGCCTCCAAAACTGTAAGAAATAAATTTTATTTCTTTATGAATAGCTCAATTTCAGGTATTTTGTAATAAGCAACTAAAACTAATACAGTATCTTTTACCGTGTGACAAAAGCACAGTGGTAGTCAGATTTGCAGTTGTTTGGTTTTTAAAATTATTTTTATTAATTTTACAAAGTTTTGGGGGTTGAATGATTTCCAAAGAACAAATACATCTAGCTTATATTTGTTGCAGTTCTCCCTACTTGATTTTCATTTATCGAGGAATGACAATATTCCAGAGCTATTGGCAATTAAAACCAGACTTTGAGAACTTTGGTTTTGCTTAGAGATAAAGCTTCTTGTAAACACCTCAGAGTTAGTTGTGTTGTTTTAAACTGCTCAGAATTGTTAACTGATTTGCACAAGGAATTAGCTTCATTTGGTGGCAGAATTTATATTCATTCGCTCTTGACTGCTTCGTTCCTATCGTAGTGTTGATCTACTTAGAATGTGGGATCAGTTGCATATCTTTGGCTCTCTATCAAACCCCAACAATATAATGGACCTATTCTGTAGTTGATTCACAGTGTCTGGTATGTCTCCAGCAGTATACCAGATGGATCTCTAGCCAGTCTCCTCTTAAACTCCTTATTAAATATTTATAGACACAGATTGTAAATAGGCCCAGCTTTGTCCCTGGATGTATGCGCACGGACCTCTGCACCAGGGAGGATCAACTTGGTCAGTTCAGGGGGAAAAGACAAAATCTTTTCTCCAAGAAGTTTCAGAAGCACATGCACTAATTGCCTTACACATGATAGTGAGATCAGGCATAGTCCAGCAGCATTCTGTATAGTAAACAGAATGTTACCTTGAAAATTATTAATGTGGGAAGATGAAGATGCCCACCAAGTTCATGAGTGAATCTGAGTATTTACAGCCAGGTTTTATCATTCCATGAGAAAATGTAGAAATGAATAATGGCATCTTTTGCTTCAGTAGTACACGTATACAGGGAGCTGCCAGGAGAAAGTGTTAATGAAACAAATTTGTAAAAAATGAGTAGATTTGGAGATTTAGATACACTTAAAATATCATTCATTGGACATGTAGGAGAAGGTGTTAAAATGAAAATGTCAAAGTTGTTCAAGTCTTTTCCTGAATTGGGGAGCGCAGGGGCATTGGGACTCAGGCAGGGAGGAATCCCTGTGCTGTCCGAGGTGGTCAGCCCCTGCAGACCAGATGGCGCTTGAGTAAGAGCAAAGGTGATGGTCACTGAGTTGTACAAAACTCTTGCATTCCAAGATGTGCTGTAGTGCTTCTAGAATAAATGCCAAGACTAGAACATTCACACTGTGTTTATGAGTTACATAATCATCAGGCTAGAGAAGATTTTGTGTGGTTTTTTGTTCTTCTCCTTGTCTTTGGACAGTTCCCTTTGAAATTGCCCAAAAGAGTTAAGAGACTAATCCAGGAAAATGTCATTGTGCCAGATCATAACCACATACTTAATTTTAATGCCACAAGATAAATTACTAACTCCAGCCTTTAAAGATATTTATTTCAGTGGTTCCAGGAAATTTTTCAAGATCGTCTTACTTAAAATTTTAAATGACAGTGCTAATTTGGCAGTATACAAAACCACAAATGTCTTTTTCGTTTGGCTTGAATTAAATCAAGTTATAAGAATAAATACACTTTATGGCAAATCATCTTTAGTATTTTAAATACTGAACCTGATACTTCTCAAGCCAAGAAAGCTACTAGTTGTTTTTCTATGCTAAAAAGAATCTTCTTTTGTTTCCAGTTCTATTGACTTAGCTATTTGTCACCAACATCCTAAGGTGTCCAGGGATAAAAGAAAGAGATTCTTGACCAGTCCTTTCATTTGGGAAACTTCATAATCTGGTAGTGGGAGAAGGGAAGCGAAGAATAAATGAAAAGCCTTAAGAACATTTCCATAGAAAACTGAGATTGATACGGCCAAGGGCACATACACAGTGAATTAATGATTAGGAATTGGATAGGATTGATTAAGATTTTTCTTAGATGTGTTGGTGTTCCTAGAGTACTGCAAATGTGGGCTGAATTTAGTGTCTGGCATAAGGTAGAAATCAATGAACATTTTCTGTTGATGATGTGTAGGGTATGATCCCTGAAAATATTCTCCTCTTGGGGTACGATGTTTGCAGCCCAGCTCTGGAGCACTGTGGGTCAGAGTAGGTGTTAACTCTGGCTGTTACTATGGAAATGATTTAAGCAGCTGCATGTGCATGGTTAAGAGCCTCACTCAAGCACACCTACAGGAAAAGCTATATTTTGGGGAAAGGTCTGAGTGAAGCATCAGCAGTGCAGCACCATACCTCAGTTGACAACACAGTTCAGAAGGCCTGGGAACTAAGTTTGCTCTAGGGACGCCTGTAGGTTTTCAGGGTTGCCTCACAGGAGGGAGGAGAGGGGGGCAGATGGATGCTGCTCTTTGTCTGTCACTCCCCAGAGTGGAAACTACAGCAAGACCAGCTGCATCATGTAGTATCTAGGGCACTTGCCCCTTCTAGAACCCAGCTGTGAGGATTTCTAGCCATACACTAATCAGAAGAAATGATTTTGTAGATAACCCAGAAACAAGAATACTGTGGCAGCTGATGCTGGGGCTTGCTTGAAGCCATTTTGCCAGTTTCTCAAAGGACATCAAACAGCAAATGAAGCTATATTAGATGGCATTTGTATAATTTTAATAAGTAGGTTCTCAGAGGTGGGAGAAATGAAGATTATTACATCTGCCCACATTTGAGATATGTGAGGGATAATGTATCTATTAAAGAGTATCTATTAAAGTCTTCAGAAATAAAAGAAATAGAAAGTATGATCATATTTTAAAATCTGTTCTGGGATTACTTTGGGTTTTATTTGTCTTCTTATGAACAACCTCATTACAGGGGAAGTTTTTGGACCTGATTTTGAAACAGAGATGATGTTTTTCTGTTACACTCCTATAGTGAGAAGACCACTCAGGGAAGTCACTTTTATTGTTCACAAAACCAGAATGATAAAATTCAAAGAGTGTTTTCTTTTCTTGATTTGGTAAAACTCATAACTTCAAAAAAAGCACATTTTTTATTTGTCTTGTTTTGGAGTTCACCAACTAAGACAGACTGAGCTGGGCCATTACCGTTCTCATCAGTTTAGATTTATATGATGCATGCATTGAAATGAACATCTGGACAGTTAGGAAATGCATTTCATTTGAGGGCCCTTGTAGCATTTTTTCCCCATATTTAGAGCATCCCTTTGGAAAACAACATAAGTAGGAAAACAAAATACAGTAAAAAAGAAATATTTTTAAAAGCAAGGATTATTAGAAATGGGATTATTGAGAATTTTTATTGCACATAATAAAGGTATAAGTAGGATCATAAAGCACCATACAGAAATAAAATCTATTGACTATTTGGGCTTTATCTTGCGTCTAGAGAGTCAATGAACTTGAACTCATATGTGACTTCCAAGGCAACTAGCTGTAACCACAGTTTCGACTGTTTCGCAGGCCCAAGAGGAGATTTTCAGCCTAGATAAGTATTTCACAAAGACATTTGAGCCAGGTGCTCTATCTAGTTGGATTGGTGATTCAGTGTGTGGCATTTAACAATGTGAGTCAGAATTAAATGAATGTCTCAGTGTTATAGTTGGGGAGCTAACGAAAGGGCCACCTCTCAGATGAGTCATTGGACACAGATCTTGCTCTGGACCACTTGCTAAAGACCATGCAATCATTTTCACAAGCAGTTAAGATGATAACCTTGATGTCCTGCCCTTTCTAAGTTCAGATGATCAAGCTGCTCATCTCTGTTTCCCCAAAATAGATTTGAGCTACAAAACCACCTTTTATCTTCATTCATTACTTTTTTTCCACCTGTGTGCTGCACCCTATTATTGTGTTTTAACTCAATGTATTGTTAGAGGAAAACTGCACTTGTTATTTATAACCCCTCTTTTTCCAGAAATATTTGGTGCAGCTTATAAAAGATATAGATGTGCTAAAATTATTCAAGCAAGGGCAAATGAATGTGATTATGGGCTATGCTAGGTCAAGAGAGAATTTTTAGGCTAAAGATAGCTTCTGAAACTGAGCATCAAATTTAGCTTTAAGCTTCCTGAAAATTATTTTCAACAATTATTTTGCTTTTTTTTTAAATGCCAGTGTCTGCATCTTCTATTCTAGAATATAAGCTGGCATCTCCATTTGGCATGGTTTATCAATCAGATGGCAAGTTTTGTTGAGGATCAAACTATAATGTGAGAACAGGTAAGTAGCGTGAGACTTCGAAGGAAAAGCGAATCAATCATTTGTCCCTGTCCTCAGTGAGGACACCAGTCAGCTAGAAAAAACAAGTCATACGCTTGAGAGGTCTCTTACCACAGACAGAACACATAAGCTAATGAATGTTCGTAGAATCCTAATTGGGGATATAAATGTGGGATAACACAGCTATTAATAACTGTATGACCTGACATTTGTCTGGGAAGTTGTAAATGAGAGGCAAGAGGCTAGTTTTCAAAAGAAGACTTCTACTCTTACACCTGTCTGCTGCTTGGCTGTCCCAGAACAGTGATCACAGAGACACCCCAGGACAGTCTCTGTATGATTAGGGTGACTGAAGCACTGTCTAGTTGGCTGTTAGGACTAGGCTCAATTTAACCTATGTATTCCTGCATAATCTTGGAATTAAAAGAAAGAAGAAAAAAATAAAAAAGGAAGGAAGGAAGGAAGGAGAGACAGAGAGAGGGAGAAAGGAAAAAAACTGTTAGATAACTTCACGGGCCTCTTTATGCCAATGTGGTAATCATTTAGGTAAATCTTAAGTGTCATTTTTTTCTCTTTTCTTAAACTTAACTATCGTAACAGCATTAGAGATTGTTGGGATTTTAGAAAGTGATAATCAAATAATTTCTGAAAGTAGATGAAGGAGTCAGACATAGAGATAAATTATTAGGTTTATTACTGTCAAAGCTGAATTAAAGAGTAGCATAAATATATAGCTAGACTAGACTTTCTACCATTTCCCCCAAGCAAGATTGGTATAACCCAGCTGAGGGACTATTTGAGTCTCCAGATCCATCTCTTGAGGATAAGCCTGGCCCTGATCCAGGTGGAAGCAGGAGTTTCAGAAGCTGTGATGGCTTTATAAGAAGACAATTCCAAATATAGGGAAAAGAAGGGGCTGGACACATGTGTTCTTATCAACCAATTCCAAATAAATCACACTTCCGACTATGGTGAGGTGTAAGGGAGCTGTACACACATCACACACACCACACACACCACACACACACACACACACACACACACACCACACACACCACACACACACACACACACACACACACGTGTAGTGAGAGTCAACAAATGAGGACAGGGAAATGAAGTTCCCCCAAACACAGGCCTTTACTGAATTTATAGTAATTGACTTGGTATAGAGTAGAAGTTCAAATGCTATTTGTCAAATGAATTACTGAAGAATGTATTGGATATGTCTCATAGGTGATGTTCTCCACATTTAATTCTGTGGCACATTATATGGAAAATGATATTCTCCTTACCCATAACCTAAGGATTCTTTATTGGAAGACCCCACTTTCTGTAAGAATATGACTTGGATGACCTCCTCAGGGCTTGGCTTCACTGGGCTGGCAAATGAGCTCTAATGCTTGAAGGGAGTTACTTTTCATAAAGCAGAGGGTAAACACTGGGAATCTGTGGGAAAGGGAGAAAGAAAGCAGAATGTGGCAGAAGGGCACAAAAGAGAAGGGAATGCTTTGCTTTGGAAGATGGGACCTCCCATCACAGGACCATCCAAATCTTCACTGAAAGTCTACAATGCCCAGTAATTACTTTTGCATGAGTAAATTTCTAAGGTTAGGGTTAGGTTGTGTAATAATCCCAAACATATGTCAGCACTGCGTTTGATATGTAATACAGAATCTACAGACTCTTTAAGAGACTTTTTAAGAAAAATTGAAACATGGGCCGGTCTGGTGGCGCACTGCTACAGTGCGCAGCTTGGGAGCGCGACGGCGCTCCCGCCGAGGGTTCGGATCCCACATGCAGACCGGTTCCCGCTCACTGGCTGAGCGAGGTGCGGGTGCAGCACAGAGGGTTGCGATCCCGTTGCCGGTCCCGGTCTGGTGCGGTCGCGACACTGAGGGTTGCGATCCGTTGCTGGACACGAAAAAAGACAAAAACGAAAAAAAAAAATTGAAACATAAGTATACATACCTGTGGGGTACCGTGTTGCATATCAGTACCTGTGTGCAATATGTGATGCTCCCATCATGATAATTAGTACACTCAACATTATACAATGTAATCATTTTTTGTGGCCCTTTACTAATTTCTTGCTAAACCCCCTTGCCCCTCCCCCTCCCCGGTAACCTCTGTGTCTACAGAGACTGTTAAGTAACTATATACCCTACACAAAACTAGTCTAATTCCTCAGGGCCCTGGCCCTTAGTATGGCATTACATCAGAAATATAATAATAAGACAATAATGTTAACAGAATTTCCATTCTAAAACATGGCATTTTAAATCTTGAAGCATGAATAGAAATGGAATAATAGTCAAACTTTTTATCAATTTTCACAAATTATAATGGATATTCCAATTATTTTGTATAAATTACATTACCAATTCTAAAAGTTGCATAAATTTTTAAATTTCTGGAAGGAAAAGTGTTATAATTTGACTTGCAAATATTTTTAGCAAACAAAATAAGCTTTAGAAGTTGACAAAAATGGGTACAGAATGTATACAAATACAAAGTGTTATTTAGCATACTGGGATAGCTAAATATTCTGTGAAGCTGAGAAACTTGTGCATGCGAGAAAAATACCAATTTAGCTACTATTGTTTGCAAACTTTGTAGCTATACACATGTATGTGTCTCTTCCCTTCTATTTGTATTGCCACCAACTTAGAATCCCTTCATTTTATCCTTCATTATTATAACCAACTTCTCTCTCGTACTCACACTCAACTCATCTCAATCTGTTAAAATATTCTCCTGTTTAAATAATGACAGAAAGGAAAAAAGTATGGTGGATGCTAATGACTGACATTGTAGCTTTTCTTAAGCATAAGTCGTTCAGATACTATATTCTCTAAGTTCTTGTGTGGTTCCAAACATGCTTTTTAGTACCTTTGTATCTGAAACTTGGCTGGATGCACAGTTCATGTGACACATTTTCTCTTTCACCAGAACTTTGTAGATTTTTGCCTGTAATCTTTCAATCTTAAATGTCACTGTGGAGAAGTTTCAGGGGATTCTGATTTTTGTCTTCAGGTATTTGACTTCGTTTTTCTGGAGGTAGCCTGAAGGAGTCTTACTTTCTCTTTGAGTAAACCGGGCTGTGTTTTGGCTTTAAATATTCTATATTAATTTTGCCTGAATTAAAGTGCATTCTTTTTATTTTTAGTTATTTTTTCCCCACCATCACAGGGCAATTTTCTTGTTTTATATTCTTTAGTATGTTTTTGGTTTTATGGTTGGACTTTGTTCTTTAAGGAAGTCAGTCACCTTAGTATGCTTATCTTCGTCTGTTCTGAAAACTGTCTTCCTTCCTTCCTTCCCTCCTTCTTCCTTCTTTTCTCTCTTCCTCTTTTTTCTTTTGATATGTTCTTTATTTGTTGTGATTACAGAAAAACTTAATTTAGAGGAGCAATTTATGTCTATTGTATTCCTTCCTGTTTAAAATTTATTAATGTGTTTCATAATATTCTTGCTTTGACCATCAATTTTGCTTAATGCTAGACACTGTCATTTTATATCTTTCCATTTTTAAAAAAAATTTGACCTGATCTTATCACATTTATCGATAGCACAAGGCAATGCATTTATGAAGCATTTTTCCTTCCTTGTGCTGTGCTATCTTTAATACCCATTTTTTCTTGATTTTTGCATGTTTTTTGCTATTTGGTACTTACTACTTTTGTATTGATTTTTTTTCTTGTGATGTTGGCACACAGATGCCTTAAATATTGCTCTTACTTAATGTGAATTATTTCATGCAGATAATCTGATTTGTTGATTTTGCTTATAAAAGCAAGAAAATTTTCTTTTATTCCTTTCCCACTATGATTGATGTTTATTTTTATTGATTCTGTTTTGAGACACATACATTTGAGAGTATGGGTAATGGAAGGGAGCTAAGCTGAGGTTGTGCTGAACATCTAAATTATGGTCTCCTTTAAACAATAGGATTTGCATCTCATACCTGTACAGTTTATCATCTATCCACAGGGAGCCCCTGCAGACTTAACTATCCTCATTTGTTTCATTTTTTCCTTTTCTCCCTCCCTCCCAGGAACTATTTCCAGTGCTTTTCAGTTAGAAGAAAAATACAACAGTACTATTTTAATTTGCTTTTCTAAAGTTTGGTAGTGTTAGTGAAGACCATTAGTATATTTTTGACTTGGCATTGCTGCTTCCAGAATGCTGACGAAAGTTTAGGAACCAATCAAATTGTACAAACTGATTTGCTCTGTTTTAGAATCTTCTGTTGCTATATTTTGCTTTCTTTACTTGTCAATGTGTATTACTTTTGTTTGTGCATCTTTCCTTTCAGTTCCAGTAATGATTGATTTTATTTTGAAAATCTATTTTAGTTCGTTCATTTGTGAAGGCAAAATGGAAAATGGAAATTATGTAATATGGCTTTACTCTTATTTACTATCTTTAACCAACATTTCAGCAGTAAACTTTTACTTTATTATTCACAAACTTTTTGAAAGATATATTTATTTTTAGAATTTCAGTCAACATTACCATTTAGACAAGTCCTAAAATTTATTACCTGTTGAATAAAGTGATTTTTCCTTTTTACTTTCATGTTACAGTATTTTTTTTAACATTTCTTTTAAAAAATTTATTATTATTATTATTATTTTTACATTCTAAGATGTTGTTACAGATCAGTTGAGAGAGAAGGGAACAGGGGAAAAGGGAGTGGGATGGAGTGGGAGGAGGAGGAGGAAGGGAGGTGGGCAATGTCAAGGCCCATGGCACCCCCTTCATTCCAGCAGGGGAGCCCATGGGGCTTCTGATGCAGCACAGTCATCACTGGGTTGGATGCAGACACAGGCAGGGTAGGATGGTGAGGCCATGGCTGAGGCCCTTGCCCCTCCCCTGAACCTGGCTCGGGATCCTGGGAGGTTTCTGGCCGCAGCTTGCACATCACTGGCCGGGTGCAGACATCGGGGGTATGTGGCTGAGGCCCTTGGCCCTCTCCCCCACTATGGCTTGGGAATCTGGGGGGGTTTCTGGTCCTTCTAGGTTTTATAGGTGTTCTTTGGTGGTGTTAGACCTTTACTGGTTGATATCAGAACTTTGGTCTGTGGGTGTTTTGGTTTTTCTTTCAGTTCTGTGTTGGATTATTCACTAGTCCCACCACTTAAACTCTGCACTGATTGTGGGAGAGGGTGATGCTGGGTAACGTCTATTCTGCCATCTTGATTGGAAGCCTCAAGTTGCAGCTTTTAATGTAAGCTATGTTCTTATATTCAGGAGATATTGTGTAAGTCTGTCTCCAATCTGTTCACATGGTTTATTATTTTGCCAAATTTGATCATGGATTCTGATATTTGTGTTGTAAAAGTCCTACATCTTTTCATTTGCTGCTTTCATATGCTGATTTTATATCATGCTTCATACTCTCTCTTATTATGTTGTAAAGGTTTTACCATTATTCAGTGAAATAATAGAAATTGAAATGTTGTATAGAGACAGGAGATGAGGTTTTACTTAATTAAACAAAAATAATAATCTAGACTGTACCTTGAAAGGCAGAGTGGGATGTTGTAGTAAGCCTTAACAGATAAAAGGAATGCTAAAGGTTGATTTCATAAGAAAAGATAGACAAAGTATGTCAGAATGTTTACTTTGAATGATATTAGTAAATGAAGAAAATTAGTGGAATAATTTTTTTCATTGTGTGGCTCATTAAAAAAAAGTTAGTTTCCCTTGATTTTAGTTTCTCAACTTCTAGCCCTGATTTGGTTTATACACCCTCATTTTCAACATTGGCTTTCTGTAGTAAGGATGAGCATTTCAGGTGGTTATGGTCAGGATCTAAGCCTTTCCATAACGTCTTTAGTCCTGCACATTAAGGGCCATACTCAGTAGGGGAAGGGCAGCGGAGAGGTGGGAGAGGATCTCCAGAGGTAGCAAATAGACTTAAGTCTGGGGAATAATAATAATGGAATTGTTGAACATACATTAATTGTGCTTTTTCATTAATTTCCTGGTTTTTAAGATGGTTGAACACAAGTTTTACTGTTGCATAACTGGTTACATTTTCCATGGAGCTTTGTAGCTCTTGTTTTTGAGAGGAAAAACACTAGGAAATATGCAGTCTCCTTGAGTGAATAATCTGAATTGTAGAAAGGATCCACTGACTTCTTTCTCAGCAGTGATTTTCCATCTGAGTGGCTCCTGGGTAGTTAGTTCATAAAGCTATGTTGGTGCTGGCTGGGTGCAAATTGCCTTCATCTGAAGATGCCTGCTTCGTACCATTACCTGCCTACAGCAAAACAAGGCCCCTCCAGTAGAGAAGCCTCTTTAACCAAATATCAAACAAATTAACCTTTTAGTGTGCTCCTAGGAACCTCTCAAGAGAAGGAACACTCCAGTGACATCACTGATGGCAAAGGTTAGCCTAAAAGTAAAATGAAATCATCCAGCCAGGCAGGCCCTGCGGGAGAATCAAGCCTTGTAATTAGATTGAAGGCTCCTAGGAAACGAAGCCCAGTTGCAGGAAGAGCATTTGCAGAGCTAATTGGGGTAAGCTTGTGCATCAGTGCCGGAGCAACGCATCACTTACAGCCTTGAAAATAGCTGCAATGATGTATGATGATTGAGTCATCCGCTAATTTTAGCAACCTAGGCTGAACATGAATTACATGACAAACATACACTTTAATTTGTCTTATCTGTGACTTCGGACTCATGGAAGATTCCATTCCTCAGACTGGCTGATATTGAGGGTGTTTTCTGAGAGTTTCAGGGATTGGGGTCACCCCGTGCAAGCAGATGCTGAGAACTTTGCCTTGAAGGCTCTGCTGATTTACCTCCATTCTAACCGGTGCTGTTCTGCCTTTCTTTCTTTCTCCCTGCCTCTCTGCCCCCCTGTTCTTTTTTTCAAAGTGTGAAGTCTGTAACTGAGCCTAGTAACTGTTCTAAATGATTTCTGTGGTGAGTTAGTGAAAAAGAAACCTAGTTATTAAGTAAATTCGCTGAGATCACCATCCTCCTTGCTGTAGTGCCTCAAATCAGAAACACACTGTTTGGAGGAGTTGGAAAGTAAGCAGAAAACTAAACTTATTTTGTCTTACTCTTGTCTGACCTTATCCTCAGATGATCACCTCAACTTCGATAGACATAGCTGTCCTCTGGCACTTTCAAGGATATACCCCCATGAAGACTTTATGTTTAGGATTTCCTGATATTTTAAGTAGCTGTCAGTCTTTGAGTGACAAGGGAGTGTCAAGTAATTAAGCATCCTGGACCCTCTACTTACTACCTGTGTGACAAAGGCACAGTACTTAAACCCTCTGAGCCTCCCGTTCCTCATATGAAAATGGTGGAACAGTCCCTGGCACATAATCAGCACTCATAAGCATTAACTATTATTTTTGGCAAGAAGATAAGGGTGAAGGCATACAAGAGTTGTTATAAATTTGGTAATCACATTATAGCATCACTAACAAAAATAGCTAAGATTTTTGAGCACTTACTTTATGCCAAGTACTGTGCTAAGCACATTACATGGTGATGTCATTAAAAATTCACCCCAACCTGCTCTCACTCATTGCGCAGGTGAGGAAACTGAACCATCTGGGAAACATCACAAAGATACTAATACAGTAAACAATTGTTCTTCAAAGAATCACAGAAAGAAGCTCTAAGAACAGGCTCATCTCATAGAAATGTGTGTAACGATCCTGAGTCATCCGTTTTCAGTACATCACTGTAACTATCCTAAACCAAAGCCCTCCTCTTGAGCTCACATTAAATCTGTTTATTTCTTATATCTGGATTGCTTTTTACATTCTGCACCAGCTAATCTCTGGTCCTATTTCAAATCAGAATCTGGATATTATTTACCATCTGCCTCTAAGGAATGTAATTGCCAAGTCCCTTAATTTGCTATAATTGGCAGGTTTTCAGTGTACATAATTTATATCAAAAAAGGTACCCTGAAAAAGAAGATTAATTAAACCGTTTCTTCTGGATCCGTAAAAGTGCAGTGGTTTCCAAAAGGATGGCTTTAAGGCCTTAAGGTCTTCTGTGTGTATATGCTGTCACAGCTGAGCACATTAAAAATGTATGTTGGGTTGGTCCCTGGTGCCTCTGAGCTGGTCAAAAGATGTCATTGGCACCTGGGTAACATCACAAATACTCACTGAATTAAGCAGCTCACATTTGCATTTGAGTCTTTTGTTCCAAGCTTTCCAGGCACTAGAAACTACTAGACTGCAGTATAATTTATGGATACCTCTGTGTTGGCAATTCTGTCACTGATATGATAGGAAACACTAGAAAAAATACACCCAGATGTACAGAATTCTAAATAGAGTAAGTGAGAGACCACAAAATGATTCAGACAAGCAGCACATGTGGCTAGTAAATAGACGATTTCCAGTTTTTCCCCTTTTCCCTTTTTCAGCCTTCTGCTGAGCTTATGGTCCAAAATGGAACATGCCCTAGGCTTTGGGAAGGCATTCTGGTCCTTCCCCAGCTTCTGGATACTGCCATCCTGGGAGTTTATTTCTTAATCTAAGCCTCACAAAAGTAGGCAGATTTATTCCCCATTCCAAGGATAAGAACTTATAAAGGTTTTTTTTTAAACCTTTTTCTAGGATGGTTTTGTGACTTAACCAGCCTGTAGGTAAATTACGTAGAGTAGTGCAGGAATTAACATAAAGTCGTCACATATTTTCCTTTTTTTCTGGAGTCCATCTCCCCTTCCTTGTCTTGTTTTTCCCACTTACCTTCCAAATCTCAGTTCAAATATTGCCACACTTACCCCTGCCCCATCTTGACGCCAGCTGATGAAGCTGTCCTCTTCTGTGCTTCAGCGAATATATCTGAAGCCTATGACATCAGTCAAAAATGTGGGCAACTTCCTTTCACTGTCCTTTTGGAACAAAGACCACCCAAATATTAACTAGGGGTGTATACTTAGATCACCTTGCCGCTTAATTAATTGATTTAAAATCCCAGACTCTGTGAAGTCACATGTTATCTTGTAGATTTTGCATGGTAGACCTGAAAGTAATTCTGCTAAGTAGAACAGATAACCTCAAAAATTTGTGACTCTGTTAGACATCAGCCAATTTCATATCTACCCATCAGTCTAATTCTAAGATTGTTTCCATCTATCTGGCTTTGGAAATGCTCTTTGATTGGTCATAATGTCTGGTTGTTAATTAGTGAGTTGAATAAAACATGTTCATATTATATATGGATGGGAGTCATGATTTTGAACTTCAGGAGAGCATAGCACTTTCCTCACTCTTCTGGATCGATTCATCTTCCTTTGCCACTAATGATAAGTTCCATGAAGACAGGGACCTTACCATGTATGACTTTGAACACTCAGTACCCAGTGCCACGTTTGATGACTGAGTCACTCAATAGGAGTGTGTTCTATGAATAAATGATTGTGTAGTTTAATTTAGAGTCATTTAATTGGTCCATGCATCATTGTTCTAGGTCAGTGAAAGGGCTCTGTTGTTCAAAGAACAGCTTCTACAGCTCCTATTTTAGAAAAACATAGACATGGAGTCAGAAATGTTACGCAAGTCTTCTCTATGACTTGATGAGCTCTATGTAGTGACCTTAGCCTTAATCCCTCTTTATTATTCTTATTTTGCTTTGCAGTGTTTTGGGATTAAGAATAGACAAAGTTATTCAACACTCAATTTCCATCTAAGCCAGGACACTTTGCAATGGCAAGTAGAAGTTTGAAAGATAGTTTTACTTGTCTTTTTTTTTTTTTTTGATGTTGTGCTTAGTTCTGGGTGGCTGTGAGCAGGAGGAAAGTCTTTTCTTTTTTTATACTTTTACATTCTGCGAGAAAACAAATTCTTTTTTTTAATTGAAACATAATGATTGTACATATCTGTGGGGTGCTGTGTTGAATATCGATACCTGTGTGCACTGTGTGATGCTCAAAGCAGATAATTCGTATATTCAATATTCCACAACTTATCATTTTTTGTGGCCCTTTACAAGTTTCTCACTAACCCCCTTCCCCCTCCCCCTTTTCCACCTCTGGTAACCTCAGTTCTGTTCTCTCCTTTTAAAAGTACACTGTATTATTGTGGTTGTGTTTCTTTCTTTTAAAAATTTTACTTGTTTATTTTCTTTTTTTTTTTTAACTCCCACTTACAAGTGAGGACATGCCGTATTTCTCTTTCTGTGCCTGGCCTAAGAAAAACAAATTCTAAATAAAGCAGTTCCATGCCTGAACTGATCTTATCAGCCTCTGCTGTATGTTGTTAGTCTCTAAAAGTAAATATTTACCTAAAAACTTGAATAAACATGCCACTTGCAATTATTTGTATTGAACTATAAATCTGGAAAAACAAATCAAAACCGATAAGATAATATATATATTATATATGAGATTATATGTGTGTATGTGTGTATATATATGTGTGTATATGTGTGCATATGTACATATCCTAAAAAATTTAAAGGTAACTTCTGTGCATTGCTTCCTCGTCCTTTTCTTTCTCTTACACACATTACCACAATAATATATTTCATGTCACAGTACTACTTTAAATGTCTAGTTTTCATTTTGTCTATATTTGGAAACATATTCAAAGAGAGTTTTGTGGAGGAATAATGACTAGGATGGTAGTTTTCTGAAACTCATTTGGAAACTATATCATGTAATAGAGAATTAAATATGCTTCATGTAGGTATCCAACAAAAATAAAGGTAACTTCTCATATTTAAGAACATAAAAATAACCAGATTGGTTAAGCTTAAACACCGTCCACTGTCTAGGGATTGTCAACAAATAGAAATTTGTGGAAGAACACCAACATTGACCTTCCAAATATTGTTAGGTTTGTGCTCTAGACCAGGATTGGCAAACCTTTTCTGTAAAGGGCCATAGTAAATATTGTTGACTTTATGGACCATCAATGTCCATCTCACAACTACTCAGTTCTGTCATTTTAGTGTGAAAACAACCATAGACATTCCCTAAACAAACGGATGTGGCTGTGTCTCAATCAATAATACTTTATTTACAAAAACAGGTGGTGAGCAGATTTGGCCCACAGGTCATAGTTTGCTCTCTCCTGCTCTAGACTGTCCTCATAGCCGTTTTCTCTAGTTAGTCCTCAAAATTAAAAGGTCACTATTCTTGTACTAGTTGTGTTTTGCAAAGTTGTGAGAAAAAAAAAATCCACCTAAATTGCTTTGATCGGTGGAAGATAAGACACAACTATGGTATGTCTAAATTCTTTTACTCAAGAATCTAAATGCTCTTAAGAAAAATAGGTATTAAAGTGCTTTGAAAATATGTATTTCAAAACAAGTGTTGCATTCATGAAAGTGTCTCAGTGTTGAAGATCAGCTAGGATGCTAGGAAAGGGGGATTAAAATGTCTATCTAATGCTCCAAAGGCCTCATTAATTCACAAAAGCCTAGGGTAGTTTTGCCCAGGATTTTAGGCTGTAAACCTATTCTAGGGCTATGTAATTTTATCCTTTTTCAGGGTAGTAGTATCTAAGACATAGAAACTACTCACCTGTTAGTTCCAGGGCTAGGTGATAACTTGACTGGTGCTTTCTTCATATTACAAGTAGAGTAAAAAAACCTTCAGTCATTTGATGTAGGACATACTGAAACTTGCCACTGCTCTCTTGCTATTGAAACTCAGTACTAAGCTCATAAATGATTGAGTACATTGGGATGTCCTTTATGTTGGGGATATTTAATGTGTGTCCTTTATGCCAGGATATTTAATGCATGAATTTGAGTGTGCATTTCATGCCCAATTCATAATGGAAAATTAAACAAACAAATGAAAAGAATAAAACACAAGCAAATTGGCTTTCCAAAGCCTCTTTCCTGGTCCCAGAAACTGAGATGATGAAAAACTACCAATGAATATGCTCTTAAGTATGGAAATTTGGATAAAAGAAATAAATATTTTTTTCTCACATTGAATTCCATTGTTTAGTATTAATCAACAAGCACGTGGTTGCCAATTTAAAGTTCATTTCAATGGAGATATTTCTGTTTCTGCCCCCTACCCAACACTATGTCCCAAAGTGAAGAAGTCCAGAAACTTCAACTAATTTAAATGGTCTTGCCTTTATCCATACTTCAGCACTCACTTTTAACTGTGGGGTTGCAGCTAAGAACTTGGAACAAACCAGACCATCATGGCCTCTGTTGGCACTGCGACGATTCCTTGCACTGCTAAGGAACTGGTACCAGTCTTTTTATAGAAACGATACCTTTTTGGTATATCTTTTTATTGGCATTTATTAAGAACTATGCACTTATGGGCACTTCTCACACCCTACTGTTAATGAAAGGAATTTTGGAAAGGATGAATTATTATATCCTTTGATAAATGCAAGGCTCAGTGAGGTCACATGACCTGATGTAGGCTGCATAGGCAGCACATGGCAGATCTGGGTTTCAAGCCGAGGTCTCTCCATTAGGAAGGTCCGTCTCAGAGATACTAATTCAGTCTTTACCACTACACAAACTGTAGACATGCAAAACATTTTATTTAGGGAACATGGCAAGATCCTAACTACCTCCTGGATGATATTCCCACCATTAGTCTCTGGTCCAGGTTACAACTTACGAAGATGCATCTAAATGAATTGAGAGAATTCTTCCAGCACTCTCCCATTAGCCCGAGACAGTCTGCCAGATTACATGACATGGAGGAGGTGAGTGTGTTGGGACTGAATATCTATACAACAGGAAGGAGGGGATCCAGCAGGTCCAAGAGAAGTGTGCTGGAAGAGCACCACTGAGCAAGCAAGTCCAGAAAGGTTTTCTCCATCTGAGGTTTTGAGATCTTCTGCAGCACAGTCACCTGGAGTATTTCTAAAAAATCCTCAAGAATCCTTGTTCCTCAAGAATCTGATTTCAGTAGGTCTTATTGGGGTCCAGTAATCTTTGTACCCATCATTAAAATTTGAGAACCACCGATCAGGAGTTGTTGGGCAAATCTGGAAGTATCTGAAGAAGGAGAGAATTAGGGTAAGTGTGCCAATGGATCTCCTGTGCCATAGAGGTAGTGGGCACATGAAAACCCCTGAGAGCTGCTTCTACTGGAGACGGTTGTGGGTTCAGCACAGCAGCTTCAATCACATCCAGCATTCTCTTTTATCTGGTTTCTCTGCTTTCTTTTTCCTTGTATATTTAATTAAAATTCATGGGCAACAATATTAATTTGATCAAACTAAGGTCCTTTTTCATTATTTAATGATCACAACATGAAACCACACAAATTGAGAGGATAGAAGACATAAGTCAATCTGAATTAAGTAAACTTTTGTAGCTTAGCCAGGTAACATTTCCATGGATTTGTAAACAAATAAATTATGTATAATGAGTTGAAGGAATTGGTATGAAATTTAATTTAAAGTCTTAATTTAAACAAAGTATGCCCTCTAGTTTAAACCCAGTCAATACACATGGCATATGAAATTTCATAAAATATGATACAGTACATTGCTTCTCCTACACACCATTCACTATTTTTATAAGTGCAGAATATTACTGGATAATAAATATAATTAAATAGAGCAAAGCCATATGAATTAAAGCCATGAAGATTGTTTTAATGGAATTAGAGGCTTGCTACAGAGCTTGTAGCATTACTACCATGCTATCAGAGAAATGTACTAGCCCCTGAGGGATAGATTCTTATTATCAGTTATGGATTTGTGGGCTCTATATTAGAAAGAGAAATGTTATGATATTTGTCTTTGAAAGCAAGGAAAACAAACTACTGAAAATTTTAAGCAAACAGTTGATGTTAACTTCAAATATGAGGGTATTTGAGTTTGTACACAGTTTGCTCTCTAGTTAAAGCCAAAAATCTATGTTGCATGCACAATTGCTTACAAATTGACTTAATTTACTGCATGCTTTGCCTCTTCAATTAAATAAAAAGAGAAGATGATTTTTACTTTAAAAGGCTAAAATACAATGTGTCAAAATGTTTTACCTCTAAATTTGTCATACATACCTTATGCACCCAAATGTTTATTTGAAATGATTCATTTAACTATTATATACTGAGTTCAGCTTGGCCTGGAAGGTGTGGGGTCTACCTTCAAGGAACTTCTGGACTCACTGAACAGAAAATATATTAACACGGTAAGCACTTTTTTTTTTTGTCCTTTTTTTTGTGTTTTTTGTTTTTTGAGACCGGCTGCACCGCGCTCAGCCAGTGAGCGCTGTGAGCACACCGGTCATCCCTATGTAGGATCCAAACCCGCGGCGGGAGGCTCGGCCCGGTAAGCACTTTTAAAATTTATCTTTGCCAAACACCTTTTATGTATATTTTCTTGTTCAGATCCCACTCTTCAACTCATCAGTCTTCAAAGTCTGCATCATTGCCTGAAATATGTAACCCAAACTGTTTTCCAAGGTGTATTAGTATCTTAGGGCTACTGTCTGCCTCCATTGCCACATAACATTCTCTCCTTTGTGTGCGTGTGTTCAAATCTACCTCTTCTTATAAGGATGCCAGTTGTATTGGATTAAATATCCATCCTATTTCAGTAAGACCTCATCTTAACTAATTGCATCTGCAATAAACTTATTTCCAAATAAGGTCACATTCTGAGGTACTGGGGGTTAGCACTTCAACATATGTTTTTTAGGGATATAATTCATCACATGACATGAAGCATTTAAGTCCTTCATTCCTCATTCATTGTGGGAGAAAGGACCTGCCAATTATTGAAGTTCTTCTCTGTGGCAGGCACTATGTTAACTAATCCTTGGGAGAGCCCTAAAAAGAAGACATCATTATTCCTGGTGAGGGATCTGAGGCTTAGAGAATTTAAGTACATTTCTCAAGATTTACTTGTCTTTTAGGTCTTTGCTCCAATCTCATCAAATCAAGGAAGCCTTCTTGAAAACCTAGCAAAATTAGGTTTCCTCTCTATATCTTCTGCATCTCTATATTTTCCCTATATAAAATTAATATCATTTTGTAATTGTTTATCATTAAGTCATTTGATAGTGTTTGCTTCTCCATGTAGACCATAACTCAGTGAGGTAGGGCTCATGTATTTCCATCATGGGGTACATAGGTATTCAACAATATTTGTGGAACAAATGTTTGAATAAGTGACTTTCAAAGTTAGCTAAGTGGTAGAATTAAGATTTGAAATTTTCACTCCAAAGCCCAGGGTTGCTCCACCCATAATGATTAACAAATATCCACTAGACTTCTGTAGTGTAATCACACATTCTACTTTGCATTCAAGATATCAAGATGAATAAGACTGAGGCTTTGTCCTCAGGGAGTTCACAGTTTAGTAAAAAAGACACAGAAGAGGGAATGACTAATTTCCTGAACCTGCAGTGGGTAATCATGGAAAACTTATCACAGGGGATCATACTAAAGTTATATTGTATAGGCAGGGAGACCAGTTGGAATGTGGAATGGGGTTAAGAGAGGGCCAGCAAGGTGGTCATGGTCACCGGGCAGAGAAGCCGGTGTAAAGGGAACAAGTTCTAGGCAGAGGATGGTGTGTTCACTGAGAAGCACACAATTTGGTAGATGGAGAAAGAGTTTTGTTGAGCTAGATGAGCCTCTTCTGAAACAACTTTGGCTGAGCCAAACTGGTTTACTCATGATCTCATCAATACAGCCCACACATTTCTGACTCAACTCAATGAAGCGTTGTTCTAATTGTTCGAGTTTTCCAAATCTGGAAAAGGATCTGTTTGGAGGTAATGAGTTCTCAGTCCTTTGGGGGTGTTTAAATGTCATATGGGTGACTATTTTAATCCTATGTTATAGGAGTGCTTCCTATGCTTTTTTATGACATGATACACACAGAAAATGTTAACATTTCTGTGGGGCAATGAGGTGACAACCAGAAGCACCCTGTCCCTAGAGCTGAAGGTGTCAATAACCCATATCCCCCCTAACTCTTTCATGACACAGCATGTGGAATGTTCTGGAATGGGTAATTCAATCCTTCTGGAGTTTTGGCTATAGGAAAAGTTAAGGTATTCTCTAATTTGGAGGTTCTTTGAACAAAAACACTCCTTTTCCACTTTCTTCTTACAGAATCCCAGAGTAATGTATTAATGGTATAAATGGCACTATAAAAGATGATGGCACTTCCCTGCATAAAACCCTTCACTTGCTTCTTAAAACATTTCAAGGAAAATCAAGAATCCTTACCTTGAACTAACAGGTCCTGCACAATGTGGTCCCTGCTTATCACTCTCTGTCAATTTCCTACAATTTTCTCACTTGCTAACAATAATACAGCCCCAGGAATTTCTTTCAAATTTTCAAATAAGCCAAACTCAATGCTACCTCAGGGCCTTTGCACAGGCTGGTACCTCCAAAGGCAATAATACAAGGATAAACTTTCTCTTACTTCAATCCTTGGCTTAACTATCATACCTCAGTAAGGCTTTTCTCTGACTGCTGTTTCTAAAGAGTTTGTACTTATACTCTATTGCATCACCTATTTGTTTCATCACAGGTCAGGGAAAAGGTGCTCTGCTCAGCATTCTAGTCTCAGAGCACACCACAATGCTTGGCACATAGTAGGAGTTCAATACTTATAAGTTGAATAAGTTAATTAGAACATTTCAAGGACAATTTGACAAATAGATCCATATGAATATCGTGAGCCCAGAGACTTATTTAATTCATTAATAAATAAGATGGATACAAGAGATAGATTTAATGGAGTGATCACATTAGGATGCAGGAATTGAGAAAGGTTCATGGAGGGAGGCTCTAGATGTCCCCTGGAATATTAACATGCAAAACTAAGGTGTGTGTGGGTAGAGGGTAGAGGGTAAGAGGTGTTATGAAAGTATTTTAGGAGAAATTATCAATTAAAAAACATTGTTAGATAGGAGAAGGGTATGGTTAAGGAACAATAAGTAATGCAGTTTGATTTGATTATGACAGTGGTTCTCAACCAGCTGTGATTTTGCCCCCTAGGGGACATTTTGTGACATCTGGAGATAATTTTGGTTGCTACAACTTAGGGGTGCTACTGGTGTCTATTGGGTAGAGACCAGAGATACTGCTAAACATTCTTCAATGCACAGTACATTTCAACAAGTAATTACCTGCCCCAAATGTCAATAGTGATGAGATTGAAAAATACTGGATTATAGGAATATAGGAACATTATAGAAAATACGGCTAAAAAATAAGACAAAGCAAAAGTATAAAAATATTCAAATATCAATGTTGGACACTTGCTTTGTAGGTAGAGGAAAGCTGGTGTTGGTGTTATGTGGAAATGTGATAGCATCAGAGTAGGACTCTTAGAGGCTCAACCTGCTACTTGTATAAAGGCAGCCTGGAGCAAAATTAAAAAAGGCCTGTTTGGAGGCTACTTTAGGTCTAGGTAAGATTAAAAAGCCTTGCACCAGAGGAATGCCAAGGGATAGGGAAAAGACTGGATAGATTAACATCATTTCAGAGTTTCAATAATCAGGGAATGCCTATGACAGAATGTATCCATTTTGTTTCAGAAGTTTCAAGTATAAATTCCGATGTCTCTTTGATTTGGTTCACATGCATTTTGAAGAAAAATACCACAAGTCTTGACTTTTTGTCCATAAATGCTTGGAATGCCCCAGAGGTTTCATCAGTATTTCATATCACATGTTTTCATCAGTGAGTGAAGAATTTAAAAACATGTATTGTACCAACTAATGACTCTGTCGCTTTGGTGAAGGAATCTGTTACTGCACCATATTTGGGGGTGGGATGAGGAGAAAAGAAAAAAGCAAGAGAAGAGAGAGAGAGAGAGAGAGAGAGAGAGAGATACGAAAACCACAACAGTTTTAGAATTTCTCTTGTAGAACTTTTGTTTATAGAATACTTGGAAGATGAAGATATTTGAAAAATAGTCATGGAATCTTCGAGTTAGGAGGTTATCTAGTCCAGTCTTTTTTTAAAAAAATTCAAGTACAAAATCAAAACTTGGGATAGCTGGCTACTCTTGTCTTAAAGATGTTTAGTGTTTGGCTAGCTGCCAGGTTATTCAAAGCCTGTACTCACATTTGCAGTGGGTTTCTAAGATTTCAGGATATTGGCAATCTGACAAAAGCCTATTTTAAAAGTAACTGTTATCTTTATTAAGATATAGCAAATGAGATATGAATAAATACTGTGCAAAAGAGCCACGGTAAAAATACGAGGTGATTTTTATTTGGACTTTACCCTTTACTGGATGTTTCTGAGACCTCAGCAAAACAGAAGGCTTTCTGGCTGTATTTTAATCCTGGCTTCCACTAGCCTAGGAATAGCCAATTACTGTGGTAAACAGAAATCAGTAATACATCAACAGTATCCCCATCATCATCCTGATGCCAGCCTTGGGAATTTTGACCTCTATGTAGCATAGCATATTCTACCCTTCTGTGGTCAATAGGCCAAGCCAGACACTGTTCTTTCAACTCACAGATATGGGGCAGGAAGCTGAGCTCTGCAGCCTGCTAGCTTGATTCAGGACTTCAAGGCACATTTAGTTCACTTACGCTATAGTGCATTCTTGATAATGTACATTTTAAATTACCCATGCACTTTCATCACAGAAGTCAAGAGCATGTAAGATCCTTGCCTTTTCTGGAATGAACATTAGATATGGAAGCTTTAACATTCCTAAGCGAACAGATGTCTGGCCAAACTGATGCAATTCACAATAAATGGAGCCCAGGAGAAGGAATTGCTGATGAGGACTGGAAATTAGTGAGGAGGGAAAAATATTTTCTTAGTTGTTAGGATAGAAAGTTAATTTAGAAAACAGGTGATTAGTAATGTAACTCAGTGTTTCTAGATATGGCTACATGTGACCAAGGGTTGTAGATATGGGTAGAGATGAAAGATACTTTTGTAAACAAATGCAGGTCTGTAAAAAAGCTGGGTTGGGTCATCTTCCTTCATGTTCTCATTCTGCAGCCTGCCTACTCTGACATTTATCCCTATGTCCACAAAACTTTGTGGAATAGACAATTGCTACACCATTATCTGCCCTAATTTTGCAAACATGATTTATGTACTCTTTGTCTTTATAAGAAGAGTTCTATGGGAGACCCTAGTATGTAAAACCAGAAATTCTTTTTTGCATTTCTGATAAAATCAACAAAGAAAGGAAAGGAAAACAAAGAAAGGTAAAACAAAGAAAGTGATATAACCAAAGATATTTTATTGAGAAAAAAGTAAAAATATTTTCTCAAAAATAAAAGATCTCCTAATCTACAAAGTTTTAAGGGAGATAAACAGATTTGTTAGAGTTTGCAGTTTTTTGTATTTGTTTTTGTTTTTTAACAATCATTAATGACATTATGTTCTCTTGTCCAAAGCTCACTGGTAATACTATCAAAAACAGATTATTGAGAAGATTAAAACAAAAGACCCTTCTAAATTTTTTAGGTGATCTCTTTTCTGTGTATGAACTCTAAATATGTGCTGCTAAATACATATGCAGAAAGAGAAATTTCTTATTGAATGATTTTTCAAGTATACAATGCTCATTTACCACTTTAATGATTTTATCTTTTATGCATACCTCCAACCTATTATTTATCTAGGATTTAATTTTATTTTTCCTAATCAAAGTTATTTAGACAGAAAAGCAACACTACACCAAAAATCATGGATTTAATGGATTTAATCTAGAAATATACATAAAATATATATTTTATATATATATATAAAAATATATCTCCAGATATACAATTCCACAGTATACCATCTAGAATTGTGGTACAGATGCCATACTTTAAGAAATTATGTCTTGGTATAATTAATATGATGAAAATTGCATTTAATTTTCCTA
The DNA here is from genome assembly GCF_000696425.1 of Galeopterus variegatus. Classification (NCBI taxonomy): domain Eukaryota; kingdom Metazoa; phylum Chordata; class Mammalia; order Dermoptera; family Cynocephalidae; genus Galeopterus; species Galeopterus variegatus. Next base: position 136,764 of record NW_007726388.1, on the reverse strand, counting down.
TGTAAAAGAGGATGTGCCAGTAATTCTTATTTTCATGTGTGTGTGTGTAAAGTTCAGTGTTTATCATCATTGTGAAATATGACTTCTAGTTGTTAATAACAACAACAGCAGAAATTGTAAAGCCAAGTACAATAAAGCTGTGAAGAATGTGTTCTTGCAACAAAGCACATGGGATCTTGGTTCCAAACAGAAAAACACCACCACCGCTGTTCACTTCATCAGTGAGTGACTCTAAGGGAGCAAAAGGCCATGAAACAGCACTGAAGAGAGAAATGGGCAGTGGCCCTGCTGTCCCACTGGTCAGATTGTGCTTGTCTTTTCAAAAAGAAAGAAATTCGTCCTTTTAATAATTCCCTTAGATAGCACAGCTAAGCCAAGTTGGCTCTCCAGCCAGCTCTTGTTTGTGAAGTGTAATTCTGTGGTAATGAGCTGGTGACAACATGAGGAAAATAGTCTAAACATTCTGAAAAACAATTCCAAACATAGCTGAAGGCCCAGACCAAGGAAGGAAGGAAGAAAGCAAGGAAACAAGGAAGGAAGGAAAGGAGGGAAGGGAAGGGAGGAGAAGCGAAGAAAGGAGGGAAGGAAAGGAAGGAAATTCCAGTGACCACCTCAAGAGAATCAAGAGCACAGTGGACATGCACTATTACATATCAATATAGTGGGGTCAAGCAATAAACTCTATTGAGATTGATTTTTATTTATGTACGTCTTTAAACTCAGGTGCAACTGTGCTTCTTTACCATAGAGATGTTCCATCTGTGGTGAATGAATGAGCCTCCGTCATTCTTACAAGATTTCGTATTTGCATCCTTTAACTAAATTTACTATCTTCTGATTAGTTGGTAGATCTCTTTCCATATATAAAAATGCCCGATAATATGCAATTGTTTTTAATGTACACAAAACTCAGCAATTGGAAAACAATTTTGGGAAAAACACAGACCTACTAACTCAAGTCCCTCTCCTTTCCATTTATCAGTAGGTAATCTGCTTACTGCTGGGGAGGAGCTATGACACTGAGTTGGTTGCTAAGTGTGTTTCCCACACACACACAAAAAAAAAATATGTATTTTTTCTGGGTTGTAGAAAACAAACACGAGGTATTGGGTTTCTAGGAGAGGAAAACAGGTATGCGAACAAGATGGGTGATCACACGAGAACAAGGCAAAATATGTTGGTCAGTAACTCCGGAAAGAGAAGGCGAGGCTTTGTGTTGTTGGTGCTAAACAATAGAAGGGGAGGAAAAAGTAGAATTTTCACTGTAGGGCCGGCCTGGTGGTGCACTGCTACAGTGCGCCGCTTGGGAGCGCGGCGGTGCTCCCCGCCGAGGGTTCGGATCCCACATACAGACCGGCCACTCACTGGCTGAGCGAGGTGCGGGAGCAACACCGAGGGTTGCGATCCCGTTGCCGGTCATGAAAAAAGACAAAAAGGAAAAAAAAAAAAAAGAATTTTCACTGTATGGTATATTTTATCTTGCACCTAATGACATAAACTATTCTGGGGTAGTTGGCATTCTTACCTACTTTCATGTAAAGCAGCTTGAATCCTCTTTTCCCATTCTTCCTGAAATGAAGCAGGCAAAACAATTCCCAAACATGCCAACTTGGAAAAAAGACGAAAAGAGGATTCAGGACATTTGATCTTTGCAGTGAAGACAAAAAGCTACTTGCTGTTGCTGGCTTTTCCTGTGAGTTCCAGTTGGAACTCTTAAATTTGTTAGTGAATCTGTCAAAATTTAAATGTGAATATTTGTAAGTCTACCGCACATAGCTAGTTCAGGAAAATGAATTAAATTCTTTGCACTTCATCCTTCTCACCATCATTCTTCATTTCCTCAGTCTCTGCTATTTTAGTGTGTTGTGTAAAAAAAGAACCAAGTTTTTAGCTTGAGGCCTTTATCTGGGTTCTCAGAGGATGACCGTTTCTTGGTAAAGCATTTAAGATGGAAGTGCCATTTTTTCTTTCATTGGCTGGGCTGCAAAACTGAAATGTGTATTCTCACCAGGTGCCAAACTCTTTATTTACAGGTGCACCTAGCTCTTTAATAGCTCTCGTCATTTGGAAGCGCTAAACTACCGGCTCTCTGGTACATATTACTGATGACATTTTTCTTGCATGTAGTGATTTATATCCAGCATTAAAAAAGAATCTAAATTATTCAAGTTTCAAAACTTTCCTCTTGACAAAGGTTGATCTGCAACTCTTTGGCATCTGCTAGGAATGCATATTGCGGAGGCCACAGTCAACCACTGTTTGTATTCAGTCTTCTCTTTCCCCAGAGCAAGCTCAGAAGACTAGGAGCTTGTTTTGCAGACCCATGGCACCAACCATTAACTATTGACATCACATTTCTTGGAAACTTTCAAAGCCTTATTTTCTAAGTACTGGGTTAAAATTGTACCTATTGGAATATCACCTAACTTGCAGATGACCTTTATTTTTTCTGTTGTCAACTGTGAACAAACTACACAATAGAAGCATAACTCCAGACCTGTCTGTGAGCAGAAATTCTTTCAATTCTTAATCTGCAAACATTTTTCTACAGCAAAGTTAGTTTAGATGTTTTAAACATGAAGCTGATTCTATGTCTTCATTTATATGTTTTATTTTAGCTTGCACATGATAGGGGGAAATTTTATACACATGATAAATTGGGAATTGAAGATCAGATTACTTAGGAATTACAGAATTATACAATGCTACAGAGTAATACCTGAAATCGTCTCTTATGTTTGAAAACTATTTCTTGGAATTTTTTTTTTTCAAAACTGTAATTAAGAATGCTTTGGAAGTATGAATCCCAGTATATCTGATTTTGTCCTAGGGGCCTTTTGGAAAATCTCAAGTCACTTTACAGTTGGAGCAAGTAAACAATGGACAAGGAGGTGGATGAGATCCCATGGTAAGGCTAGAGCAGAATATAATGAAATGGAACTGTGCCGTCCATGGCATGTTTCATTGCTGGAGTCCCAAGTATAGACGGGAGCGACTGAGACCCGAATCTAGGTGTTTGGCCATTTAAGGTCACAAGCTAGAAAGGAGGAAGGCAAAGACAGAGCTGTGATGTCCAAACTCTCAGTAGCTCAGAATGTGGAGTTAGTTGTTGACATTTACTAAGCACATGCTAACAGCTTTATGAATATTAACTAAATTAACTTCATAATATTACACAGATGCAATTTTAACCCCATTAAACAGATGGAGAAATTGAAGTACAGGGACTCTAAGAAATTTGCCAAAAGTCTCACAACAGGTAAATAGATTTCAATCACTTGATCAGACTTCAAGCAGGTGATCAGAACTCAGAGCCAATACTGCTCTTAACCAGTCCTCCAGTCTCCAGTCTACCACTCAAAAGTCTAAGGTAATTCTAAGCACATAGGACCAAGCCAGGAAGCCAGGATATGAGGCAGAGAGTACAAGAATAGGTTTTACTAAAGCACTAGAATTTTTTTTTAACATCAATGACTAGTATAATACTTGAGACTTTCTGTTCTTTTTAGAGACTGAAGTAGTAGATTGGGCTTCCCCTGACTATTTAGAGAACTTATTTGAATGGAGAACACTTGTTGGCAGGAGAACACACGTACTTATTGTTGGTGTCAGGAGCAGGGTTGTGTTTTTGAGTAAGTTTGTTCAGTCTGGGGTCTCAGTGATTTTGATTAAAAAGGGCCGGGCATGGAGCTTAGAGCCAAGTCCTCTTTAACATTTCTCTCTTGGTCTTGGGTAGGGGTCTTACTGAGCCAACTCCAATAATAGTACATTAATTGTTTAAGTGTTTTTTTTTTTAAACTCTAGACTCTGGAGTATTCAAGTAGTCTACATGATAAAGCAGGTGAGCAGCACTGTGTAAGTCTGATTCACTGGAAAACAAAGTCTTTAGAAGTACTTTTGCAGCACATCCTGCTCAGGAGTCCAGTAATATCTTTAGTGTAGTAAGTATTACTGCAATGTGAATATGTAAGTACCTAAACCTATTTTTGCATTTCTTCCATTATAAAATGGGACCAGCTTTCACACTGGACATTGAAGAGAAAATGCGATAAATGTAGCAATCAGCTATGCTTTGGGGAAAGAGGCTGAATTTGTGGGGTAATGGCATGCAGGACACTGGATTTTGCAAACTATGCTTGCTAGACATGACAGTCTTCCATAGAAGTTTAATTTGGTTTGAAGATATTTTAGCACTATTTTTCTCACTTTTTCTCAACTCTGGTCTCATTCTTTGGAATTTTTCCACATTTAAATGGTCCTTATTGCTACATAGAGCTCAGGGAATGTTGTCCCCCCCACTTCCTTAACTGCAACATATTCCAAAGAATTGCAGTTTCTCCCAATACCAAATTTGATTCTATTGCATTTGCAAACTGCTAATACAGCTGGCTTCAAAGAGTGACCTGCGCTAGCATATAATACATTGTATAGCAGTAAACACTTAGAAATTCTGTAAGTTCAGAGCATTGAATATGAGAAATTTCCCTCTAAGCTTATATAAAGATAATATGAATTGACAATAAAATTCATTCATGAATAAGCATAAATCCAGAGTTTGAGTCTAAAAATCAATATAATTTTTCCCAGTATTTCCTTTCATAGAGGAAAATTTGTATTTTCATGATGCTGAGCATTTAAACATAAGATTCGGCAACTCCAAGACAGTGAGAAATAGTAAAATATGACATACAGCAGAACCATCAGCAAAAATTTTACCCACTTTTTATCTGGTTATTTTGTTGTTACTCAGATTCATTAACCTCAGAGTAATAATAATATTCTCACTTTTATTCTTTGACTATGTTTTCTGTTTTATATCTTCCTTTTTTTTTTCATTCACACGCCCTAAAACTAAAAATGTTGCAGGAAAATGTCACCAAAGCATGAAAATAATGTGATACCTCATAAAAAGAAAACTTTACAGCTTTTAAAATCTAAAAGAATTTTTTTTTCTTAATTTGCTCCTTTTCTTGGCAGGAATTGTTGAAAACAGAGTGACAATCTGGTTCTCATTTGTCTTGCCTTATCACATATACTTCCGTTTAATAGACTGAATTAATAAATAAACCTTTCTAGAAAAGCTCTTTCTTGAGTATGATTTCTGACATGGAAAAAGCAGAGGAATGTGGAAGTGATGGAATAGTACAGTTTGATGGATGTCAGAAAAAATCAGCAGCTTGATGCAAACTGTCAGAGTCTGTGTACACTTCATGTGAGGGTCATCTCCCAGGAAACCCAAGTAATTGAGCAGCTATGCAGACCCTGATGGCCGTCCACCCTTGCTTTCCAACCCCTTCTCCAACCTTTGTTCTCTCTTTGTTGCCTTATTCTTTTCTATACATAAAGCAAAGGAGTCAGTGTTAAGATATAGGTATTACCGAGAAAGGTAACAAATCCTGAATATTAGTTATTTATGTCCTGCTTAACTTAGCTGAACACCATTTCTTACCTCTCATTGAACAACAAAATCACATCAACTGGTAAATGGACTTAAAAAACGCATACTATACAATTCCAGATAAATTGTAGGGGAGTGTGTGCATGCGTGCGTGCGTGTGTGTGTGTGTGTGTGCATGCAATGCCAGCGCCTACCCACAGCTATTCAGGAACACTTTTAGAACCTTCCTTATATATGTACACACTCTTTTCTCCTGGAAAGTAATTGCATAGAACCCGTTTTCTTGTGAAATGCCTACTTAAATTCAAATGGTTCGACTATCTGTCTCTTTCATTCAAAACATTGCTTTAAACTCTTGATCTTCACCAAACTTTTCTAGCTTTACAGCTGGCTTGCCCGCTACAAACCCTCCATTGATCCATCACAATGCACGACTGCACCTTTCTTCTGTTTTTCCTTTTATTTGATGTTAATGTCTTTTTAGTTTAAGTAAATTTAAATTTATATTACGAAAGGGCAAGAAGTATGTCTTCTGTGTGCTACATGCTAACCAGATGTCCCTGACCAAACAAAAATTCTTGCTAGAGGAAAGGGAAAGGAAACAAGTAGGAATTTTTACCCAAATGGATGGAGCGGTTTTCTATACTGGCCACAGTAACACATGGGAATTTTTTCTGATGATCTTAGAGTTCCTGCTAAGGATCAGCTGGCTATTCTGGTAAAGTCTCTGGCAGTTTTCTTTGCAGTTAAAGTGATTTTTCAAGATAGAACCAAATTTGGCATTAGAATTGCAGATACACACTAGAACTTGTACATGTAGAACAAACAATTTCTTGCTGCCTATTGCTTGTGGGACATTTGCCAAGAAAAAACAATTTGCTTTGCTGCAAGAGCCCAGTTAGCCATTACTGGAGAATGTTTTTCCAAGATTGCTTATCGGTGATTTTAATAGGGCTCAGAGGTTTGTGTGGTTTGCACAAAATGTTAGTTACTTTTTAAAAGCCCAAGTTTCTCCCCATTTTCTTCCATAACTCTGAACTCTTTTCTAATTGTAATACAATCATTAAGATTAGCACCTCCCTAAATGAGTAAATAGTAATGGATAATTAAAAGCTTATAATGAAATGGATTTAACTATTATATTGCTATTCTAAATAGAAGGCTGTTCCATGTAAAGATGCTTGTTGATTTTATACAGGAGTTCAAGTTGTTAGCTACTAATTTGGTTTTAAAATTGTGCACTCTGATTATTAGAAGATCTCTGTGGTGAAGATATGTTTTCAGTGACTATTGATTGATTGATTCATTCATTTAAAAAGCATCTGTTGGCAGCAGTTATTATTTAACAAATATTATTGGGCCATACCAAGCCACAGAGAGAGAGATGAGTAGGATGCTATTCTTGTCCTCAATGAAGTCAAAGTCCAGTCATAGGTGATTGGCATGCAAAGAAAGAGCTACTATGTAGCTTAGTAAGTAAAATAATAGAGGTGTATGTGGGGTTCAGTGTTTCTACTTGAATCAACCCCCCATGTAAACACTTTAGTGTAAGCAATAAACTTGTCATTAAGTAAATATACATTTAGAGCTTGACAAAAAGGAGCATAGAGATCTGGGCAGTTTAACTCAGTTGTTGCATCATGATGTTATAAGGCCAAAATCATAACTCAAATTCTAAAACTAGAAAACCTTCTTCGACCAGTGAAAATTCCATTGGGATTTTAGGCCGATCCTATAATTCTACTTAGTGGTCAAGAGTGACATGGGTTGAAATTGTGTGAGCACTTGTTACGATAGGTAGCAATCCAATAACTCAAAATAAATTATTTACCAATGGCATTGGACAGCAGTTGTTCCCTCTCATCATAAGTATTCATGATATATAGAATTTTGCTTGAAAGTAAATTAAAATTGATAAGGAATACATGTATCATTAAAATATCACTTATTTCATATTAGTAAGATATTCCTCAGTGATCCATTTCTGATCCAAGATTTGTCCCAAACTAAAGAAATTTGCAGTGATGAGATAGATGAAGCTGGTAGAAGAGATTTAAATCATTAGTTCCAGGAAGCTTTCAAGATAGAGTTCAATATAAAGACAGTTTGTATTATAGGCATTACAGAATTGCTTCTGTTTCTTATAGAAAATTACGTTGTCCCCCTCTGTGGCATGTAGGCTAACCAAGCTAGTTTCAGGGTGGCTGTAGCTGGCCTGGGATGGGGAAGCTGCCGTGCTGATACCCCGACTTCACCTCTAGGACTAGGGGTAGCAGGAAGTGTGAATCCCTGCGTTTTCTTTATTAATCTGTGTTTCCTAAGTAAGGACCCACTAGGTTAGAGGAAAAGAGTCTGTTCTTCCTTTCACCTTTAGACGTAGGAAATTAGTCATTAATTAGACTGAAATGCAGACATTACTTGTAAAATTGTGTCTGTGTTTTCTGGTCTCATTAATGCAATTCTGGACTACATGATAATAAGCATAACATAATTAAAGAGTGAGCAGTAGGCAGCTACAACCAGAGTCAGTGCTTTTGAATATCGGATGGTAACAATCAGAGAATGAGCAATTTCGGTTCAATGACGGTGGTCTTTCTTCAGTTTGAGCTCGACTTGTTCTCTTTTCTCCCGTGGCCAGAGGCTTATGTAAGAATCCCTTCTTACAATATAGTTTGGAGTATATTAGAGAAATTGTAGTACTGAGAGGAGAGGTATAGAGATGCGGATGAGAAAATGTGAATGTCACAAGGAGAAAGCTGAAATACGGTGACAGAGAAGTCCTGCGGGGGAAGAATTGACAGCTGCCATTTTCAGTGAAGGAAAACTGGCTTAGAAATGATTTCATATTTAAAATGTAAGTTTGATTACTGGGAGACCTAGAGAACAAGGAACTGAAAGTTATTATCAGTGAAGACTTGACACTTTGGCAAAAGCGATAGTTATTTCATGGAAAACTCTGGTGGATGAAGATTGCATGGGACACCAGTTAAAAATGAAGACCCAAAAGAAATCTCTCCATCGGCTGCTGGTTTTCCCACTTATCCAGTGAACATGGAGATGGAAAGTAAAGATAACAAAGGTCACACAAAATGTTTCGTAATCTGTGTAAAGCAGACTATTGACTGGCATTTACAGATTTAACATGTATTTGTTTTTCCTAAGCAACAGGACGTCAACAGAGATGGTACTTGAGATGATTTGCATTTTGCCGAGGAGTCAATGTGCTCACACTGTTGATGTAATCAGAACATACCCCACAAGCCTCCCTGACCAAAGAGCCTTGGCTCTCAGCAGCCTTCCCATCCTATCTGGAGCATTGCAGTCACTGGCCTGAAGTTAGGCACTAAAGATTCTATGTAGAAGTTGAAATTTATCCAGATGGGGAATGGGAGTGAGGATAGAAAATAATGCTAGTAATTAAAGAGAAGAAAAAGTGGGGAAAAAAAAAAAAAAACTTTGTGATTGGTTTTAGCTGGAAAAAAACTTTATATGTTTTGTTATTCCCATGTTCTTAGACTCATTAAGAGTTTGAAGGGCTTTATTAAAATTTTCAGTTGTATTTTAATGAATTCCAGGAGGAGATCAGTTATAAAAGTAGTAACAATGAATTTGGGAAATCATGGCTGTTTCATCATAAATGACAAGGGTCTAACTCTGTATCTCTTTTTCTTTTTTTTCCCTTTTGTCTTTTTTACTGACTGGTAACGGGATCGCAACCCTTGGTGTTGCGCCCACGCCATGCTCAGCCAGTGAGCGGGAACCGGTCTCCACATGGGATCCGAGCCCTCGGCGGGAGCGCCGCCGCACTCCCAAGCGGCGCACTCTCCAGTGCGCCACCGGGCCGGCCCAAATTGTTTTTTCTTTTCTTTTTTTTTTGTCCTTTTTGAGACCGGCCGCACCGTGCTCAGCCAGTGAGCACTGTGAACGCACCGGTCATCCCTATATAGGATCCGAACCCGTGGCGGGAGCGCTGCTGTGCTCCCATTGCCGCACTCTCCCGAGTGCGCCACGGGCTCGGCCCCTGTATCTCTTTTTCTGTAATTGTGGTCCTCTCAGTGGAAAGACAAGCTGAGCAATCCTCCTCTCATTACAGAATGACATATTATGGGGCTGGTCCTGTGAAAAATTGTGAAACAAATAAGGGGTGTTCCCTGACCCCAGCACCCCACTCTCACCGTGTTCCATTCACAGGTATTCCCGACCGTACTTGGCACCCTCACTCTTGTCTGTGGCTCTGTCAGGCTGACTGTTCCTGTCTGCCTGTGTCCTCATTACTCCTGTCTCCAATCAACATTTCCTTTCTTTGTAATTTTCATTGTTGGGGCCAGAATTGAACTAAAGTGAAAATTAGTAAATTATCACATTAATCTACATTTTTAAACTAATGAGATAAGGCTGGAGGAGACTTCCAGAGATTTTATTCCCATATAATAAAGGATAAAACAATAAAGGATATTTTTATATGGCCATTCATGGATGATAGTAGTCTCATTGACAATTCTGTTTAACCCAAAGGAGTGCTTGTACCCCTGGCTGATTATGATAAACAGGAAAGATGTTTTTGAGAAGGTAGAGACTTCACAGCTCCTTCCTATTCAAGGATCACGTAAATGAATGACCACATTCATTGTCTGAGGACTTGCTCTTTTCACTAGTGTCAAATCGTATAGTGCTAGAAAGCACAGGAAGGTCATGCCAGTTTACTTTCCTTGGCACTTTTTGTGTCTGGATATTGATGCTGTGGGAGGCAACATGCAACTACCAACTCTTTGATTTTCCATCATCACAGTGACTGACGGCAAAAGGAAGAAATCCAGAATTCATTATTTTAAGCCATTTGTCACCTAAGTGAGTTTTAAGACCATGTTGTGGAACTATTATGATTCACCATCACAGGAAAAGGGCAATTTATTTTTACCTGTGAAAATGCAGCAGATATGACATATGTTGTTGGAATGATTTTTTTTAAAAGGTATTATTTCTAGATTAAACTTCCTCGAGTCACAGCCTAACCATTTATGCCTTGCTGACCATATATTGAGTTTTCACATTTTGCATTTCTGTCATTTTAACTGATAATATTTGATGTTACTCCCCGTCGTCATATGTCTACTAATTATTCTCTAGCTGCTGCCTGTATTTGGCCCCTGGCAGGCAGAGAAGCAAATGTTTGTAATTCCAAATCTATAGAATATTTGAATTTGATCAGTAGCAAAAATATGTTTCTTGTTCGTAAGTGTTATACCTCTCAAACTAATCATGGTACAGTGATATGTGTGAATTTGATTGCCACCTGTCTTTTCTAGGCTGTTTGTTCCTATGTCTTTTTATTCTTCAGATATTATTTGTTTGCTTATTTTGAGACTATCTTAAAAGAAAGAGAATGAAATGCTTGTTAGCAGTATTTTTTAAAAAATCACATAGCAAAACAGTATTGATTTCATCAAAACATAAATAGTAAGCATGAAAATCTTTTAAGGAAAAAAAAAGCACCCACATATCCTCAATGAAAGTTGTAAGACAGCAGACAGAAATACCCAGTTGGGTTTTACCAAAATCCTTACAGACATTAGAACTTGTTACGCTTGGCATTTTTTTTAGATGGGCTAAAGCCAGAGTTTATTTTAGAAGAAAAGTTGGACAAATATAATCAATGTATGCACAGGGATGAGCAAAATCAGTACAAATTTGAAATTTTGTATGAACTAGAGTTAACTGCTACTAAAACATGAGTATTTAAATATATTTTATTCAAGTTTTATTTTTTGTTACTGAGGCTAGAGACAGGGGAAATGTTATTAATTTGTTACTGTTTCTTATAAACTTTGCATGTTGGAAAATTTCTCAACTACTGAGCAGGATATAATCACACAAAATCAGTAATGTCTGTAAAATAAAAAGCATCCTGTTTTTGATGGGTATGATGGCAGTCCCATTTCCTTTATAAGGACATGAAGTAAAGAAACCACATGTAAAGGATTCTTCTTAATAGGATACTAGTGCCTTAGTTGGGAGAGATGATCCTTTCATAAGTGTGTTGTATTTAGTAACTATCTATATGGTAGTGCTTTGCATATTTTATTAACTCTCCTCACCGCTCTGAAGTTATTACAGTGTTGGGAAAATAGAATAGTTTGGGCAGGGCCCTTGCCTCTGGTCCAGTTGGGTGGGGTTTTAGCACATCCTTTGTAAGCAACTTGTGTGTGTGTGTGTGGAATTAGTGCGTATGCACACCAGTGTATCTTTTGAGTTTTGTTGCTATTCTTGTGTTCTTCAGAGAGAGAGAGAGAGAGAGAGAGAGAGAGAGAGAGAGAGAAAGAGTGTCTTGGTGAAACAGGCAGGTGGGCATCTGCCTTGGGTGTCCACCCTGCCCGGCCATGCTTTCCAACCTATGTCTCCAAGGACCTTTTGGCCAGTTACCTAGCTCATAGACCTGTGCATAAGGGGCCTGGTGACCCAGCCTGGCATGTGAAGTGTTTGTGACCCCATTTGTGAACTGGCTTGAAGGGTCTGTGAGCTCCAGACCCAGCCCTAGCTTTACAATCATCCCAGTTGGCAGGATTACCAGCAGGTAAAAGAGCCCAACAACTAATGTGGTCAAATATCTTTACAATTGGCATCACGAACAGGATTGAGTGCTACAATTGGTGATGTTGACAAGATTCCAGACATTAGCAGTAGCCACACATACAGCATCTGAAAAAAGTATAAAAAACTACTTTGAAACTCATATACTTAAAGATCTGTATATCTAATCTGAGTATTTAGCTATGAAGGCTTTCTTATAGGAAAAGATATATTAGCTTTATCATTATCGGTTTTTCCTCTACTATTAAAAAAAAGAATCTATGCTAAATTCACAAAGTTGTTCACAGTGGTTAAAAAAATATTTGCAGAATTTATTTGTGAGGAATTACACATAAATGAGAAGTTAATCTTTTGGAAAATTTTCTCAGGGTTTAAATGTAAAGAGCCAGTTTATGAGAATAATATAATACATTTCTGTTTACAAAGCACTGCTAAATGCATACTCTCATTGACTCACAAAAATCCTGTGATGTTGCTACTGTCATCCTTGTTTAAGGATGAGGTGACAGAGACTCAGATGTACTCTACTTAGGCTTCAGTTTTTTCTTCTGTGTTGCATAATCTCCATACTATACCCTATCTCTTCCTTTTGTTTTATTGCTCATTTCTAAGACAACCATAGATTTGCACAGCTTCTTGCTTTTAAATACTTTATTTTATTCAGATTTTTATTTTAAAGAAGTTGATTGTGATGACTTAATTCAGACACTATAACAATGTCTGGCACACAGAAGGAGCTCAGATATTTGTTGAATGAATGGACAAAATATATGAGATATAAGAAGAGACTTTAAAGGGAGGAGTCCATGTTTGATTGTGCACAGAGAGGGAGGTTATTTGGGGGGAAGAGGAAACAAAATTGGAAGCTGAAGTCGTGTGGTGCCTTGAAGTCGTGGGATGCCACTAAAGGTGTGATTTGTGAACGAGCAGCATCAGTCTCACCTGGGGAATCGTTAGGAATGCAGAATCATGGGCCCCATCCCAGATCTACTGTTTTATCCACCTTTTACAAGATAATGTAGTATGAAGATCTCTGCATAGTGCAATGGTTCTTAACTCTGATTACACATTAGAATTACTCGGGCAAATAATTATAAACTAATAAAATAAAATGACCAGTCCTCACTATAGATCAATTAGACATAGTCTCTGGGTAAGAGCATTAAGTGTAGATTTTTCTTAAAACTCCACTGATAGTTTTAGGGTGCACCCAAGATTGAGAATCATTGCTGTAGTGTAAAATCCTCAGTGGGCATCAGAGCATCTCAGCCTGTTGCTGGCAAGGCACTGGATTTAGTGTATGATGTTTGACCAAACTGGAACCCAGTTATCTGATTTATAACAAGGCCGTGGAGGAGGGGGTCATTTGAAGGTCACTAAGGCCTTTTTTACATTCCTACCATTCAGGAATTCAAGGAATATAAACTTCTACCTGCAGTCTTTCCTAACCATGTTTGTGGTTCTTTATCTGTGTGTCTTCATTGTGATGCTTGCGCCACATGATTGTCAACCATTCAAAAAATTCCCTCCAAACTGTGAAAAACTACCTTGGTCCATGTTTCTTCACTGCATGTTCATGCCACTTTCTTCTGCTAGTGGGTCAAACCCAAATACCTTCCAAGATAAATTTTGGCCCTGGATATGAAGAGTCTAAGGACTGTCTGCCCTGAAAAGACACCAGCTTAGGTCTTGCTCAACTCAGCATCAGCTTAGATCTTGCTGCTCTATGGAGATAGAATCTCACACAGGGGCATGGCCTTTCTTGTTTTAGTGGATTTGCTTGGATTTTTTTCTCCTGACCTTTTGTCCGAAGTAAGCCTCATACAGAACAATGGTAGGAGATATAAGGAATGCGAGTTTGAGGATACACTGGAGGTTCATTCAGGGAAATATGGAGAAAATTGCCTTGTTTAGGAGGAATGGGAGGCACTTAAATTGTTTGCAATAAACCCATATAATGAGGTACTTAAATATTTATTGAATTAATGAATGAATGCATGTAATAAGTAATTCAGAGAAAAATGTAACTAGGTTGGTTGGTTAAAGAAGGATAGATGGCTGTTGGTTTATATCCAAAAAGGAAAAAAATGAGTGAGGTGTGGGATGTGATAAAGAACACAGAAAGGAAGAAATGATGAGGAACAAATTAGTGCCTAATCGGACTTGGAAAATATTACATCAGACTGGTGCTTCCCAAACTTTAACCTGCATAAGAATTACCTAGAGAACTTGTAGACACACTGATTCCTTGGCCTCACTGCCAGGGATTCTGATTTAGTGATCTGAGGCAAGGCCCAAGAATTTGTATTTTAAGCAATCTCCCTGCTGGTGCTGATGCTGCTGGTCTGAGGACCACATTTTTAATAGCACTGCATTTGGGCTTGGAAAACTGGAGTTAGAATATTTTGTTTTTAAATTTGGTTCTGCCACTTACTGACTGTGATGTCTTATGCAAATCTATCACCTTTTCTAGGACAATGCTTAAAACACTATAACATACCATTTACTCAGGAATCTCAGTAAAATGCAGATTCTGATTCATTTGGTCTGGGATGGGGGCCGAGCTTTTGCATTTCTAACAAGCTCCCAGATGACACTCATGCCGCTGGCCCATAAACCAGATTTTGGTTAGCAAGTTCCTAGGCCATTATTTCCCCATACTTCACACGCTTGTTACAATTAAATAAAAACATGTCAACAAAAATACTCTATAAATTGTAGAATGAAATGTAAAGTAAGGTGATGGTAATAGATTGATTGAGACAGAAAATAGAAACAACAACTCAGTTTTAAGCTGACTAGGAGAATTTGGGTACATTTATACAAATAGAGAAGTCAGGAAGAAGAGCTGATTTAAGAAAAATGTTGATTTTTGAGGAAAGTAGCAGGCAGTTGAAAACATAAGACAAAAATAAGCTTGAAAAATAATTTAAGCTTGAAATACCAATTTAGGAGTTGTGCACATAGAATTGAATGATATTTCTGAATATGTGGGTGTTCAGAAAGAGAAGAGATTAAGTGCAGAATCTGGGAAGAGATAACATTTTGGAAATGTGAGACGGAAGAGGAATCATCAAAAGACAGATCATATTCTAGCATCTTGTCATAGAGACATTACTTGTCCAACCATGGGCTGTATCAACAGATTGTATATTCTCTTGACTGAAGATAAGTCTATTGAGTTTCCTAGGCTTTCCTCTACTTGGGAATTATGGAATCATTCCATTTGTGTGTGATGTTTATGAGCAGCTATTCCATGAAGGGTGGAAGATAAATATCTAGGATTTATTATTCTCTTGGACCAAGTTGCAGGCATTTAGAAAATAGAGCAATTGCGGGAGATCATGAATTTTATAAAAGATAAAAGGAGGAAGAAGTGTGAGATTGTGCAACTGGATATCCACAAAAAAGGTGTCAATGCTTTGCCTTGTCCATTAGTTCAGATACTTGGATTCTGTGAAGCTCAAGAGAAAATATGGTTCAGTAACTTGTGGAGAACAGCATTTTCACAGCAATAATTGATCCACTGGGTAGAATAATAAGTGGATTTGCCTGGCTGTTAATAATTGCATAATTTGAAAAGAAAATCATAATTAGTTTAAGACACTAGTGTTATTTGACCATGTCATTATGATGTTCTGGTGATGTTCTTAAAGATGCTTCAAATAATGGCCTTAGATACTAAAAAAGATTAATAAGAATTCTTCCTTCCTTTTTACGTTCCCATAAGTTACTGGCTCTTTTGCTTTTCGGGTACTTTTATTTTCCCTCTTAAATTTAAAGTACTCAGTGTTAAAATCTGGACATCTTAAAGTTTGATTTGTAATCATCTACACTCCAAATCAACAGAGGTCTCTCTCTAACATTGATTTACTCTCAGAGGGTTATTCATAAACATATTCATTACAGATACACTCCACGAATATTCAATAATACATCAATCACTGAGTTGTTTATGTTAAGAGACACAATTGAAATTGAGCAATATAATTCAATAAAATTACTGGCCTTTCTATTTATTCATCTAAACCCCAGTTACTCAGGCACTGTAAACAGATCCATTGAAAACAATTCACTTTTCTGTTGTTTCAAGATTGATCTTCTTGAACACATGATTATTCTTAATTCAGATGAAATATTTCATTTCTTTAAGTACATGAAAAGGAATTAGAGCCAGCTGAATGCAATAAGGGATGAGGAAGGAAGACGCTCAATAAAAGGAAATCAAACCTGTTTACAAGTCTGCGATCTAAACACTTATGAGGTTTGTGGTTTTGGAAACTATATTCATATGTTAGAGGAGAAAATGATGAATGCTGGATAAACATGAGTTTAAAATGGCCAGGGTCAGATTCTTATTCCTCTTTGTGCCCTAAGTACCTCTTTTAAACAAAGAATTCCCCTTAATTGCAAAGAGATCCCATTCAGGCAAAAGATCAGTGAACAGTGGAGGGAGAGACAGATTCAGTTTTTCTGAGAACATCAAGATATATCAACTATTCAGAAGACAGAAATTAAAATATGGAAGCATTTATAAAAACAATTAACACATATAGTTATCATGAGATACACCAAATTATCATCTGATGCAAGTGGTAAATCTTGGTTTCCTCAATCTGTTTTTTGTTACCAGTTCTTCTACTTTGAATATATGATACTGAAAATATGCTAAACATGGCCCTTGGGCAAATTAGAAACAGAGGTTTGTAAAACATTAGGAAATATTTTTTTCTTATTTTAATTTAAAATGTTGTGGCTATTTAGAAGGTAAAGAAAGTTAATAAAAGGGCATTCTGGAATCATAAGGAAAGCCATCAACTAACCAAGTACTGTCCTGGAGTTTCAGTGCCCTTTGGGCATACATATTTATTTATTTACATTTTAAACTTGATAATTTTTTTTAAAGGAATAAGAACAGCCAGGTTGAAACTACTGAATATGCAGTCATTTTGGATCAATGTGACTTAAAATGATGGGTTACCAAAAAAGACACTGGACTGCAGGAGTTGTTTAATTTGTGGGCTTTGGAATTCTGATGACTGGAAAGAAAAAGGCTGAAGGGAATTGGCATTTTAATTCCATGTGGCTGAGCTTTTTAGTTGCATTCAGATACTTCTATTTTTATTTCCTCAAGCTGGGCCCTTTTCCAAGTAGGAAGCTGTGGAATTATTGCTATAACTCCCACGTTTAGTGCAATCCTCTATAATACTAAGGTTAGGTCAGCCTTTCCCTTGTCCCCTGCATTAAACCTACAAATAGATCAGATTTCATGATAAGCAACCAGCAAAAAAAGGACAAAAGATTGTACGTGAAACATTGAACCAGCTTGACTTGAATTAGAATTGAATCAACTGCATAATCTAATGTTCACATAGTGCTTTGGCTTCAGAACCTGGTTGGTTTCACCCCATAGAAATTGTTATTCTTTTCCTAGTCTTTTTTTTTTTTTCTTTCTCTTTGCCCTGCTGTGTTCTGATATATTTAAAATGATAGTTCTCTGTGTTTTATGCAATGGAAAAATTGTTGTTGAAGTCTTAACCTTGAAAGGCAGTGCCTGTATCTAAAAACAGTCGAAAGCACTCCTTTGCCCCACCTCCCATTGGTTGTTTGGAAATAGCTGTGTGACGCCAAGTTTGTACTTCACTCTTATCAGCCCATTTGGTGAGATCAGAATGTGCCAGAATAACTTTGAAGGTTAAAATATGTTGACTGAATTTTCTGCTGCTACCATTCCAGAAGGCCAGCTAATACCATCACTGACTGTCAGCAGCAGCCAGACTCTGCCCTTCTCACGATCACGACACAGAGTGGAAATTTTCCTGGCTTTTGTACATCATCATCCCTGCATGGCGTGTGTCACACTGAGAAGAAACACTGCAGGATGGCCTGCCGATGGGCCTGGCAGGTCTGATCTACCACTACATGGAGCTGCCCTCCGATATAAAGCATGCTATTTCATTGACTCATCATGTTTCAGGGATCAAGAATTTAATTTTGATTCTTTTCTTCAATCATAGGTGTCTTGGTTATGGCAGCTGTAACATTTTTTAGAGGAAACTAGGCATTATGACTTTCATACTCAATCTAATAATTGTTTTAAGTGTTCCGAATACTATACTTCACTGGTTTTGATTGCTACTTGAGTTGTAGGTGTTTTTCCCAGTTCTTATTTACAATGGAACCCCAAATCCTTCACGATACAAACAAAAGGATCTTTGCTTTTGATAATCATTTAATCATTTAGTCTTCTTACAGAATTGAATCATGCCGTATCATTGTTACTCAGCAATTAGGAAATATTCACTGTCCCACAGGAACTTTTAAATATTACAAAATCCTTTTTCATAATCTCATGCTAATAATGCAGTCTTCTTCGCTTAGAAGCATTTTCTAAAAGATGCTAAGTATGAATCTTGCAATTTTTGGTATGCTTATATTTATCTCCAAATAATGTACAGTGTTTTTCAGTTATTTATCTAGTTATTTATGTGTTCATCTGATGCCTATGACTGAAATATTAAAGGGCTTTGACAAGTGTGCTGTATAAGCAGAAAATATTGTTCAAGAGAGAAAGAATATTCTTTTTCACTTGACTACTTAAGTATAGCAACTGTAGTAGTTACTGTATGACTAATCAGACAAACATTAGAAGAAAACAGGAAGAACTAGATCAGCCAGTCACCCAAATCATAGACACTGAATACCCACTCTGTGTGAATTTCTGTCTAAGGCATCGTGGGAGTTCCAAAATGATCTAAC
Organism: Galeopterus variegatus; assembly: GCF_000696425.1. NCBI lineage: Eukaryota > Metazoa > Chordata > Mammalia > Dermoptera > Cynocephalidae > Galeopterus > Galeopterus variegatus. The sequence continues at coordinate 118,019 of NW_007726388.1, read as the reverse complement.
CTCATCCAAAAGGAAAAAATGATAAATTTAGGATAAACATAAATTTAAAAAGGCTTCTACCTGATTTATTTATTGATTTTTTTTCTAATTGATACATAGTAATTGTACATATTTTGGGGTACATGTGATATTTTGATACATGTATACAATGTGTAATGATCAAATCAGGGTAACTGATATATCCATCACCTCGAGCTGTTATCATTTCTTTTTGTAGAGAATATTCCAAATCTCTTCTAACTATTTTGGAATATACAATAAATTATTTTTAACTATAGTCACCCTACTGTGATATCAAACATGATTTTTATTTCTTTTCATTTCTTATGTATGTCCTATAAACTCAGAGCTTCACTGCACCTCAAAAAGTGCAATTTGGGCAAAAACAAACAATCAAACAAAAACAAAAAACCAACCAGTGAGCTATGTGGTGAGTCATTACTGAATGAATATGTATTATCAGATATAGATATTTGATATGCAATTATTCTGAAGACCCACCAAATATCATACCCAATGATCATGAAATAGACCAAATTATATTCTTATATGAGTGGTACATCTTAGTTTCCCATATCTGTTCCCTCTTTCCAGTTTATTTTCTTCGCATAAATGATATTAAAAATGCGCTAAGTTAATGAACTAAGATCAGGATATCTAATAACTGTATTTCAGCCAATGATGTCTCAACAGAGCATGATTGGTATAGTTATTTATCATTAGACACATATTTTACTATTTACAGTGTTTTGCCTGAAGGAAAATTTTACAAACTTTTTGTTCAATGAACAAACAGTGCCAATATTTCTTTTCACCATATATAGTTATTTGAAGGGGGTTGGTGTTAACCTGTGAACACTCCATCAAGGTCATCGGAAAATTTCTGCAAAGAAGAAATTGATGAGTGTTTACATCGATCCCTGTGGAAAGAGTGGGTTTCCTTTTTGGGGGAAGTTGGGAGAGACTTATTTAGGAAGAAGGACTGAGAATTGTCCTTTCTCCCTAATTCCTGCCTGAATTCAGATTACTCATTACAGATGCTAGTTTCATCTGAAATATCTCCCCACTTTTTCAATGACTGGATTTAATTCGGGAGGGGTTTCTCACATATAAGGCTTGCAAGGTGCACTAAGATGTTTAAATATCAAATTCTGGTAGCTCTTTCCCTAATATCAGGACGAGTTATTTTTAAAGTTTTACAGGTTCAGATGTTGAATCTAGTTAAGATACAGGTGTGTTGTAGGATCTCCACCTAGAGCAGTCATTCAAACCCCCAGAATAGAGCTAAACTCTGTGCATGTGTAGTTTGTACATACAGAGAAGTACAGTGTAGTTAAGAAATGTTTGTAAAGATAAAACCATGCTCTCACGTACAAAACTCCACACATATAAAAATAATTATCTTCAATTATGTGAGTTATGCCTAAAAATAGATTATTTTATATTTAATTTTTTTTTTCTGAACACAATGCAAAGGTAAAATTTTAAGAAATGTATTTGGAATATACACAAGTACTTTAAGTTCAGAGAAATATTGCAACTCTTTGCTTTTAAATAAGTCAATTAACTTTTCTTTCTTTCTTTTTTTTTTTTCCTTTTTTTCTTTTTTACTGACCGGCAACGGGATCGCAATCCTCAGTGTTGCGCCCGCACCGCGCTCAGCCAGGGAGCAGGGACCGGTCTCCACATGGGATCCGAACCCTCGGCAGGAGCACCGCCGCGCTCCCAAGCAGCGCACTCTCCAGTGCGCCACCGGGCCGGCCCCAATTAACTTTTCCGATTGTAATTTCCTCCTCTGCAAAGACAGGAGGTTGGATTATGTATTTCTTAGGTTTCCCCAGGTTCTGGTATTAAATGATTCTGTGACTCATTTTATGTAACTTATCACATCTTAATTTATCAACTTAAAGTTACATATTTGCATGTAGGCTTTTCTTAAAATGGTTTCATACCATTGGTTTTGTTAATGCTTGCTTAATATTCAAAGAGGAAATGAAGATAGAAGAAAATGAACAAGAGAGAGGAATAATAAATAGTTCCTGAAGCCCAAAGAACTAAAAGATATTATAAGCATTACAATTTTTGAAGGGGATTTGAGGAAAAGGAAAGTCACTTTAAATTTTAGTGCCTATTTTGTACCATGTATGTCATGAATGCTAGTTATTTAGTTCTCACAACAACTCTAAAATAAATATTAATGTCCAATTTATACCAATTAAACTATGGCTCAAAGAAGCCCAAGATCCATACAGTTAGGAAATAACACAGCTGGGGTCTCTGGGTTTGATTGATTCCTTACATTCTCTTACCAGGTTACAATATGATCTTTGTTCATGAGGGAGGAATAGCAAAAGGGAAGTGCGTCTCAAAGGGTTAAGTGGCACATACAATGTTTAGGCTCCCATATAGTTCCAAGATCAATACGTTGTATTAATCTTTGAATTTTTATTAAAAAAATTTTACCCAGAACAAATTAAAATAAAGTATATAAGACCATGGGTGGTGCTTTAAAAAGGCTTATACTGCTGATTCTGTACTATACTCAATGATATAATAATGCTAATCATAATAAAATATTGACTAAATAAATAAAAATCAAAGACTTGAGCAAAGGCCATAATTATCTTTCTTCATAACACTGAATCACTTTCTCAAGAATGATATGCACATAAAATTTACCCTATACAAGAGATTACCTAAAGAATTATTGTTATTTTGTAGGAGGTTTGCATTGTATTTCAAATCCATTAATGAATATCAAGGGCTTTGTGTTTCAGGTCTATGAAATGAAGACCAATTTATGCTTATTCATATAATAAATAAGAAGGTATCATATATTTATTAATTGATTGAAGCAATGGATATGGCAAGAAGGAGGAATAATGAATCTATTTTTAAAAGAAGAAAAATGCAATTAAGTCTTTCTGGGACATAAGAATTTTGAGAACTATTATAAATAGAAGGGCCCATCTCAGCTTGATTACTGCAAAACAGCTTCCTGCAACCTCCCACCAAGTAGATGAGCAATTAGTATAATCACAGCAATAAGTCAAAGACACTTGCTGTTCAAACTTGTGTTGCAACTTTTCCTTTTGGCATCGCTCCTAGGCTGTTCTAACTGCACTCTCACAGACATGCATGCACATATTTAATAAAATTTTATTTGGTATGAAGCAAAATGCCTAAGATTGACTCCTTTTTTTAATCAAGGTTAAGTAAAGGGCACTGAGTAAGGAAAGCTGTGCTGAAAATTACAGTGGCCAAGGCAGGGATATTCTTATACCCCAAACCGTCGTGCAGATGGAAGTCTGGCCAACAAAACCATAAAGCATCAAGTCTGACTGTGAGTCAATCTGTCAGCACAAGTACAAGGTGACTCAGGAAAAGATTGCATTTTGTTTTCTGAAAAATACTCAAAGGTTCTAATACATTTATGTGTGTTGGATATTGTTTGCAGGAAAGGATAAAAACTACTTTGTAAATGGAAAGAGTGAACTTTTAACAATTGATTCTCTGCTAAAAAGCAAAGAGTAAGGGTAACCAAGTGATTGATTTCTTTTTAGGAATTTCCAATAGTTGGATATTAAAACTAACTATGTCTACACTTCAGTTTGAGATACTGTATGATATTTGTACATCTTCTGCTACTGAGTTGATTTAGTACACAGGAATTGTTTCTAAGAAGCAGCAGCACAATGAAATATGCTTTGCAATGCCGGGCGTGTGATCTTATTGCTGTGTTTTTTAAGAGTATCTAATTTTAAGCTTTGCTTTGTGTCTTATCTGCCTATTCAATTAATTGTTACTTCAAGTTGCCGGAATATTGATTTGTCTGGATCTCCTATGCTAATAGAAATTTTTTAAATGTTTAATGTTTTTAAACAATAGGGAGAAGAAAGAGCCTTAAGTCATTGATTTTTTAGTCTTCCTTGTATTGCTACATATTTTTAATGCCAATATTTGTCCATGCTATTGTTCCCATTATGATAGCCTTGATTTTACACTAGTTTAGAAGTTCTCTGGGTGCTTCCAAATGCTCTCCTCCTTTTGTCTCTAATTAAAGAAATTCGTCAACTTATGGGGAAAATGTCAACTTCAATTTTTCATGAAACTCTGCTGAGAGGTTAGAGAGTAAATATAGCAAAATGCATTTAATAAACTCCAACTATTAAATGGCAAATAATAAGCTCCTTTTATTGTTTTTCATTGTGTATATGTATTCTTTTATGGTCAAAAGGAATCTGACTTTTCTATTTAAATGATGTATGGGAACAAATGCAAACACATAGATACTGAGGCTGTGTATTCAGAGAAGAGTATGTTATATCCCTTAAAGCATTTGCTTTCTGAACACATGATTTTAAGAAGAGAGATTATTAGTAACAGTGATAAGTATCAAGGCATAAGATCAAAATGGAAAAAGAGAGAGAAGATTAATTTGTAATAGTGTAAATTATCCTGAAACTGGATACATGGAAAGTTGAGAACAGCAGGAAGAGAGAAACTTTAGAGGCAGAAATTCAAGGTCAAAGGTCATCACCATACAAGGATCTGAGTCAGCTAGCAAAGATAGTTGAAAATTCTGACTTCATCTTTAAATGTCACAAATGGAAAAGAATAATGCAAATATTGAAAAATACAGTTTCTCATAGATACCACACCATGGTGACACAGCTCACTGAAAGAATTCAGTTAAACTTTATCAATATAAGTATACTATCATTTGAAATATGCAAATATTTGCTAATCTTATGAAATTTGGCTCATGTTTGAAGAATAACTGAATTTCAAGTAATGTGGTTATTATGGGCTGAGTTGTTTCCCCCCAGATTTATATACTGAAGTCCTAACCTTCAGTAGCTCAGAATGTGACTGTTTTTGGAGAAGTTTTTCAAGAGATAATTAAGTTAAAATGAGGTCATTAGAGTGGGCCCTAATTTAATATGGTTGGTGTCCATATGAGAAAGGGAAATTTGGACACATTCATGCACAGAGGGAAGACCACGTGAAGACACAGGAAGAAGTTGGCCATCTACAGGCTAAAGAGAGAGGCCTCAGAAGAACCAACCTGCTGACATCATGATCTTGGACTTCCAGCCTACAGAATTGTGAAGAAAAAAATTTCTGTTGGTTAAGCCATCCATTCTGTGGTACTTTGTAGGCTAGCCCTAGAAAACTAAAACGGTGGAACAGTATTTTATCCAAAGGACGTGAGAAGGAGCAAATCTTTACAGAATGTGAAACACTGATGATTCCTTTGAAGGACATAAAACACATGTCAGGCTTTACCTGGCCCGAGTACCTTTGTGGTCAAGAAGAGCACACATTGGTTTTCTCTTACAAACCACTTTCAGAGATAAGTAGTGATCACCCAGAATGATGTACTGAGAAAAACTGCAAACTCACGGGGTGTTTGGATGAAGGCAGGAAAGGGGCAGGTGGAGAACTCTGCAACGAAGTGTGTCTGTGATTGATCGGTGATGTCTACCCTGGGTGAGGGGTAGCGAATGGCAGTGCATATGGGTGTGTTGACCCGGAATTTAATGGCAGATTTTTCTTATTCAAAACGTCTTTTGGGCATGGATCAGTGTGCTCTTGGGTCACTACTCTGGCCACCTTAGACTTAGAGTTATTTAATTTAATTCTATTGTTTTTTATTTGACCAAATAAAGAAGTTTAAATAGAAATGAAAATTATGAGGCTTATTAAAAATATAATGTGCTGAAAAGTATTATGTTATGGTTTTTTTTTTTTTTTTTTAGTAAGGCAGGAGTTGGAGGAGAGGCATCTTATAGTTACTGCTTTCTAGTAGATGAGTTCTTTCAACAAAATGATAAAGCTAGATAAGATTATTACTTAGCACAGCTACTTAAAGAGTTGATGTCCACATTTTTCAGGGTGTAGATCTCATAGAGTCTTTTGATATTTAATAAACAGCAAAATATGATTGTTACTACAAGAATCATCTTTTCTGGAGCCCAGGGGAGGGAAGATAGAACATGTTTACCTGGCTATTACCTCATATTACCTGCATTCTCAGAGGTTACTGGGCTCTTCCCCTTTGCTTTTGGAAATATAACACAAAGACTTACCACTCTTGTCTTACTTTTTTTCACTTTGATTCATTTAGTGACTGGACTTAACTCTGCCAAAATCAAGCCCCAAAAGATTTCAACTTTGTCACTTAGGAAAAGCTCTGAATCTGAAAAGATTTTTCCTGTTCCCATTTGCTGGAGAACTGTATTATTTCTCCTCCCCTTAGCAGGGAATCCAGAGAATCAGAAGCAGCTTTCTTTGGGGTCACACTGTCAGCTTTGATGCTGGCCAGCAAGGGAGACTCACTTACTGTTGGGCAATCTTTTGAAGTAAGGGAGGAAGCTGCATAACCCGATTAAATACCAAGACATCATTTTTAAAGGGATGCTCTGTTTGATCTGCAACCATGTTCCTTTCTAGGAATATGCCAGTTATTGGCTAATCAATATCCTCAGTACCACCCTCCAAACTTCTACAATGTTCAGAGCCATTTTTAACATTAGATGTACAACAGGAGACCTATTATTCTGCTGAATATTCTAAAATGAGAGACATAAAGATGACAGTAAAAACAATTCAGAGATAGGTCAAGGACATCACCTGACTGCAGTCACAAAATAAGTTGATAATGTTCAGATTTTTACCATGACTAATTAAGCAAGATGCATGTTTCCCAGAAGATCTCTGTTACTAAGGCATGCATTAATTTTTTTTTCATTAATGATTTTGTGTAGTTTTTTGTTAAATTAATTTTTATTTTGGTTTCAATACCTTGATTCTTGGTACACAAGAAGAAGGAAAATCTCATCTGATTGTGAACAGATACAAGAGGGGAACAAATACTTTATCTTTTCTTCATTATTGCTTCTGAACTCTAAAGGAAAGGAATGGTATGCTGTAAATAAAGACAGAAGCTTCTCTGAGTGGAACTAAGATAGCACTGATTGTGTGTCAGCTTCTTCTAAGCATTAAGGTTGTCTTTTCTTTTCAGAAGTACATTTATTATCCTAGAAACCTGATGAAGATTTCATGTGGACGTGGAGGAGCTGGCTGAGGTGTTGGGATTTGAAAGAGGTTTTTGTTCCTTTAATTCTTACCTTAGTTTCTCTTGCTCATCTCACAAAGTTTGGAATCTAGTTTCATCTTTGGTTTCTGAAAATCTAAAAGATTTAGAATATGGTGCGAATTTACATACATTTAAGCAATTTAAAATTTGTCAAGGACATGACAGAAAAATGTTTCCTAACAAAAGCCAACAAAACAAAAATAAGAACAGAACCCTTTTAATAGCATTTGAAGAACTATGGAACTACGGGTTTGTATCAGTCCATTTCGTGTTGCTATAACGGAGAATACCTGAGACTGGGTAATTTATAAAGAACAGAGGTTTATTTGGCTTATGATTCCAGGACAGCTGCATCTGGCACAGGCCTCAGGCTGCTGCTACTCATGGTGGAACGCGGCAGGCAGCGGTAGAAGCAGATCATATGACGAGAGGAAGCGAGAGACACAGAGAGAGAGGGGAGGTGTCAGGGTCTTTTAAACAACCAGCTCTCGTGGCAACTAATAGAGCGAGAACTCACTCACTACCCTTCATCCCCCAAGGAGAGGATTAATCCATTCGTGAAGGATTCCCCCCACCTGTGACTCAAACAGCTTCCAACACTGCCACATTTGGGGTCAGATCTCCATATGAGTTCTGGGAGGACAATAATCTAAACTCCATCAGGTAGTAAGGTGAGTATGCCATGCAAGGTAGGCGATGCAAATTCATGTGTAAAGGAAGAAAATTCCCTCTGAAGATTGTGTATGATTCATTGATGGGCAATGTATTTTCTGCTCTATCACATGTTCTCCTCCTAGAGACCCTGCCTGTAGGTATAGAAATATTCATTATCTTGGCTTAGGCTGATCTAATGCACATTTCTCTTAATGTGAACTGAAGCAGAGATAAACTACTGGCAGATGCACGTGACCTTTTCATCACGATGAATTACTTAAGGATGTTAAGTTCCACTGTTAATCTTGGAATCCTGCCAAAGTCAAGGCCACTATGTTGCAGTTATAATTTCATAAACCTGAATAGAGAAACACTTAATAGAAGAAAAAACTTCTTTTTGATTAATAAAATATGCGATCTCTCCACATTGTTTTATATGTGTATTATATATTCTTGATAAGTGTTCTCATAAATACTCATATCTACAAAATTCATGTTCTGATGCCTCCAGTGTTTGTCAATACCTGGAGGCATATAGTCCCTTAGTTTGGTAGCTGTGGTGATCTGACAGGAGACCCATATTATAATTATTCTATAATCAAGGGAAAAAAATATAGAGAATACCATTTTCTCTGATTTGAATATGTCCTCCAAAGTTAATGTGTTGGAAACTTACAACCCAATGCAATAGTGTTGAGAGGTGGAAACCTTAATTAGGTCATGAGGCTTCTGCCTTCATGCATGGATTAATGCCTTTATTGTGGGAGCTTGCTTTTATTGTGGGAGTGGGCTTTTGTTAGGAAGGATGAGTTGGGCCCCTTCCTCTCTCTTGCTTTTGCATGCTCTCTTGCCTTGTGATACCGTCTGCTATGTTACGATGCAGCAAGAAGGCCCTCACCAGATGCAGTCTCTCAGTCTTGGATTTCCCAGTCTCCAGAAGCATAAGCCTAATAAAATTCTACTGTTTATGAGTTACCAGTCTCAGGTATGCTTTTATAGCAGCACAACACAGACTATGCCACCATTTAAAGGAAAAAAAAATTTAGAACCAAAATGCTAACCTGAAAAAGTCATAAACGATGTGCTGATGCTTCTAGAAACTGAAATATATTTGAAAGTTTTTGGTGTCTTGTAGTAAAATGTAATTGAAACTGACAAAAATATAAAGTGAAAAGTTTTCTAATGTAACTCATTCTCCACAAGTTTATTCTACAACAATGAATGGAGACAAAATTTTAATTATTATAGGCCACCCTCTTATTTGATGTTCATTGAGAAAGGGGACATGATTTTCTCCCTTAAAGTATCACCAGATTTTAATAATAATGCTTATTAACATTATTAATATTAGCTTATTAATAACGTTGATTAACACTTTTGATGTCTGTCTTGTAGATTTTCATATTTAAAAATCTTTATTTTAAAATGAAAAGCCCAAGTCTATATGAAAAAATACAAATGTTTAACAGATTTTTATTCGGGATTTAAAAGGCCTTGTCATAGTTAGGCTAACTTACAAATACATCTATCTGTATATTTGAGGTGATTTGGTAGAAACAGGCATTATACAAGTGGATGCAAACCTACTTATATAGCATCATCAATAGAACCTTTAAAAATTAGTCTGAAAGCAAAACTTTATGAGAATATGAAGCTGCCCCCTTAATAACATTTATTATGTTTATTTTTTAAAAATGAATACCTTTTCTCTTGGCCTAAAGAGTCGAGAAAATCAAGTAGAATTTGAGTCAAATTGTGCTAAATAGGTTCAGCATAGGATACACAGAACCTCAGGTTTTGGATATAATTCAATGTTTGACTTAAAAGTAGTAATTAATTAGTAACTTAGAAAAAAGTCTGCAATTTGGGGTTGCCTTCAGACAATAAATAAATGCTTCAATGAAATGACCAACAACCTAGACTCAGGTGGACAAAATCTTACCAGTTATTATAAAATGAAAACTCCAAATGGCATTAAAAGGTAAATAGACAACCAGATTTATGCCCAGGAAAAGGAAACACAAGTATTATTGAATATAAAACTTTAAAAAAATTGTTTAATTATATTTATTTATTTATTTATTTATTTATTTTTTCCAGGCATTATTTTTTATTTTTTTTATTTTTTTATTTTTATTTTTATTATTATTTTTATTTTGTCAATATACAATGTAGTTGATTATTGTGTCCCATCACCGAAACCTCCCTCCCTCTTCCCTCTCCCCCCTCCCACACAGGTGTGTCCCCTCCATTTTCTTGTTGTAAGAACTTCAAAAAAAAATTGTGGTTGTTATATCTTCGTCTCCCTCCCCGCCCCCGGTGTTTTTGTTTATTTTGTTGTTGTTGGTTTTTTTTTTTTGTCTTTTGTCTTTTTTCCGTGTCCGGCAACGGATCGCAACCCTACGTGTTGCCCCCGTACCGGACCGGAGACCGGCAACGGGATTGCAACCCTCGGTGCTGCTCCCGCGCCTC
>NW_007726388.1:106050-106314 GCF_000696425.1 Galeopterus variegatus | reverse complement strand
ATATTTAAATCCTTAATCCATTTTGAGTTGATTTTAGTATATGGTGAGAGGTATGGGTCTTAAACACATGTAAATCATATTTGCCTCTAACAATAATACTAACAATATATTCAAATATCATTAAATAATTCTTTCATTTTACCCATTATAGAAAACTCAGATACTTTTTTTCTTCCTTCCTTCCTTCCTTCCTTCCTTCCTTCCTTCCTTCCTTCCTTCCTTCCTTCCTTCCTTCCTCCCTCCCTCCCTCCCTCCCTCCCTCCC
>NW_007726388.1:21079-105539 GCF_000696425.1 Galeopterus variegatus | reverse complement strand
CCCTCCCTCCCCCCATCTCTCCCCCCCTTTCTTTCTTCTTTCACAAATTCATTACCCTGTAGGTTATAGTTAGTTAATATTGAATAGGGGTTCAGGGAAGGATTCTGTTTTAAATCATAGAAAATACATGAATATGTTTATAAACCTAGATAGATATCCCAGCGGATGAATAATGAAACCAAAAACTGATAAAATCTGTTCACAGCCCTGGAGAAGATGAACAATAAAGACAGGGGAATTGGATGTTAAAATTATATCATCTGCAACTGGGCAAAGAAGTCATCTTAAATTCAGAAATTTGCTTTTTAAATGGTATGAACACATTGCTTCTCTAATGTATTCCTAGGGCATGCCCAATTAGCCTACTTTTTATGATGTTTATAGAAATGTATAATTGGTGAAATGCATTTCTGGGAGATGAAAACAACTTTGTATATTGATGTATTAATCTTTGGGTTTACTTTTCTGCACTTCTCTGTGCATGGCTTTTCTCTTTCCACATTGGCTCCAGAGAGTTAGAAATTGGCAGGAAAACAAAGAGCAAGTATTGACCATCAGTTGGTTTTCTTTTCTCTTCTTTTCAAACTTTCAAATAGGCTCTGGAAGTACTCATTAGAAATGACTGGAGGTGAAGGGGAGCAACGTCTTCGTTGTCAGGCTGTGGAGCAGCAATTGTTGCTAGTAGCAGAGAGCAAAGAGAGAGCAGAGCCAGTGCCCCAGACCAGCTTTTGCCCTTCCGGTCACAGAAGGGCTGTGGGTCTGGACCAGCTCTTGTCACAGCTGGGAGGTGTTGCCCAACAAGAGCTCCTTGACTGTTGTTTGTGGATCATCCTACAATACTGATGGCTGCAGTTCCCTTTCTATTGTGTGGCCTAGAACAGTTATTAACACCTGTATTGGGAAAATAGAATAATTTAATCAGCCACTCCCCCGCTTTAGGTCTGGTTGGGGGTGGTGCAGTGCATTCTTTGTAAACGAGTTGTGTGTGGGTGGAGTTAGTATGAATGTGTGGCACTGCAGCTTGGCTGGTGTCTACTGCCTTTGGTGTCTGCCCAGCATGGCCATGCTCTCTTCCTATGGCTCCAAGGACCTTTTAGCCGGTTACCTAGCTCATAGACCTGCATGTGAGGGGTCTGGTGACCCAACCTGGCATGTGAGGGGCCTGGAGACCCAGCATGGTGTGTGAGGGGTCTGGGGACCCAGCCTGGCTTGTGAAGGGTTTGTGACTCAGTCTGGACAATGGGCTTGAGGGGTCTGTGAACTCCAGACCCAGCCCTAGTTCAACCCCTGGTACCTAAGTGCAGTCCTTGACTCTTGGCCTTCAAGAGCTTGGAAAGTGGTGACAACTCAGCTGCTTTACACAAGTACACACTGGGGATAGATGGAGTCAGTGCTGTCTTGAAAAGAAATACAAAAATGGCAAGACTTCATAATTAGGCAGTATGTTACAATTATTGAAGCCCTTACATACCTTCAGTATTAAATTGAGTGTTCCAATCATAGTAAATGGTACCACCAAGGTTACTTTTTGAGGCCTGAGACTTATATAGTTTTGGGAACTTTCATGAAGAAAAATAATAAAAAGTTAAAAATTCAAAATCAGCTAAGAAAGTGACTATTTCTTTAGAATGAGAAGTCATAACAAATTACAAAAATTTAAAAAGCTGAAAAATACTACAAGACTTAAAACTAAAAAAGGAATTGTACTTTTAAGGATCAACTGCCTAAAACATTTCTCTCTATATATATTTTTGTATTTTTGGCTGCATATTTTTGATGACTTCTATATAACAACAGTATATAATATTTCCTACAGAGAAAATACAAAGATAATTCACTGTTGCCTCTAGCATGATTAATCTTTTCTTAAAAAATTAAACATTTAAAATTTAAATAAATTTTAAATAAATTTAAATTTTTGACAGAAAATTAAAAATAAATTTAGAAAGTTTATTTCAGGTTTAGAGTCATCACTGATAATGCCACGGAAATCTTAAAACTGTGATCACATTTAGAAACTGTGGTCACATAGAGAATATTTCTATGAGGTGTTTTTCAAACATGAGCCTTCTCAGATATACTTGATTTTTGTATTTATGATATAGGTTTGTACCCTGCAAGCACAGAGTTTCTGATAAATTGCATTGTGTGCAATTCTCATTAAAAAATACATGGTCAAGTTATAATTTATTATATCTTCAATACATCTCGTTTTGATCAGACATCAATAAGAACCTAATGCTTTGCTTAGAATCTTACACAACTAGTTTTTGGAAGAATTTTCCCACATTTATTCTGGCTCTGTACATGTTAGCATTGTTATTCTTCCAATGTTCATATGCTTCATTTGCCAGACATCACAGGACACATTCATTTTGCAGTAGCATCTCTGGCCCTATGTATTCGGTGTCATGATGCCAGGATAGTCAGCAGCATGGGAGGAAGAAGCATTCCTGGAGCTCAGTCCTACACATGGGGGGAATGCAATAACCTAACCAGCTATTAAAGCGACTGCAGACCACAGAAATATATTCTACTGAATCAAACTAAATTACCCTTATACACAGTTATCTACTGTGTAAAAAAAAAATATCCCACGACATTGTGGCTTAAAACAGAAATCTTTTTATTGCTTGCAGTTCTGTTAGTTGGGTATTTGGGGCTCAGCGGGGATGGTTAGTTTCTGCTCCATGTGATGTCAGCTGGGGTGGCTTGCCCGGTGCTAGAAGACCAAATATAGCCTCGCTGTCAATATCTGGGACTTTGCTGTAACTGTCAAACTGGGCCACCTTGGTTCTCTTCCATGTGACTTCTCTCTCCATATGGTATCTCATTTTCTATGATCTTTCTTTCTACATGTCCTTTGTGTCCCCAGAATAGCCTGGACCTCTTTATATGGGGGCTAGATTTTTCTGGGCATACTATAACAGAATGTGTTGAGTTCTTTACCTATTGTTAAAGAGCAGTTAGGCATGAATTCTACACCAAACCCATTGTTATCTCTCCAGAGTTAAAGCTTATGAGACAATTTGAAAGTAATGTGGTAGCTGATTTTGTTTTTTCAGACAGCTCTCTTCTCAGAAATGAGGAATGAGTGACTTTATTCAGTTCTAGAAAAGAAATCACAGACCGTCTTTGAGAAAGTCAGCATCTCCTTTTCATTTCTGTATGGGGCATAGGACTTGGCAGTACATACTCAGCATCCTATAGCAGCAGACCTTCCAGATCTTCTTATCGTGTTGGGTAACACATGGTTAAACTCTGTTACTCTTTTAATTGGTTTTACAGAGGCCATTTAGAAATAGAGTTGAGGGGAGATGTGTGGAAGAAACGAGAGGAGAGTGGGAACAAAGGAGAGATAACTTAAAGACTTCCATGTCATAGCATCCTGGTTACAGAGGCTGTTGATTATGCTAAATGTCAGTTTTTCTCCCTGTAGGATATGGACGGTGAAGTTTCTCAGCTATCCTAGGGAGTCAGAGCATAGATTGCAACAAGCGGCCTCAGGCTCCAGGCAGGGGGAAGAAAAACAAGGACTAATTTCCTTGCTTTAAAGAAGATACAATAAGCAAATAAGTAGTAGGTTTAATAAAAACCTAGTAGAAATTTTAAAATATTTTAATGAACATTTCTAACCATACATCAGGTTTATCCTCCAGATACACTTAACTTGTATCATGAGTCACATTTTCTCTAGAGATCTATTAGGTATGCCAACTAATTCCTTAATAAGCTTTGGAAATTAGCTTATTCCTTAATAAGTACTTAAAAAATGAGCAACTGACATATTTATCAGGTAAGCAATACGTGCTGGGTAAACATTGTAAGTATATGATTTACTTAGGGCATTGCACTGATCGTTTATGAATACAGTTTGGTGGTTGGAAAAGAAATACATATTTCTCTTCTTTTTCACATTTCTTAAGCCAAAGGCAGGATTTCTACTACCATTAAAGATTTATTAAATTCAAAAATAAGGAAATTGCATGTAAAAAAATAAATAAGCTAGCCTTCTCTTTAGGCCTTCCACATTAAAATAACATTAAAAAGGATGAAAACAAAGCAAATTTAATTTGTTTCCCTGATTTCTCACTTCTTTATTCATACTCTTCTGTCTTCTATTAATTTTCTCCTGAGCCAGATCGGGTTTTCTCTTAATTCTCAAATTCCCTCACTTTTGTTGGTTTAAGCGATACCCACAGGGGACATTTTTCAAAGTGGTATGCTAGGATTTAGCTGTGGGAGGCCCATTAATACACCACATAGAATTTTACTCCCCATAATGGCATTTAAAAAGAGCTATTTGTTTTGACTGTGTTCTTTGTGCAGGCCTGAAGGTTACCATAGTAAAATCCCTTTGGCAACTGTGCAGTCAGAAATTTCTGGGTTAAAGTGGTAGGGGGTAAGGAAGAGGACAATTCCAAAATATTTTATGAGCAAAATCCTGATAAAAGAGAGGGTCTCTGGGGTCTGGTTTTTTCCCATTTCCTTCGCTGAGAAACAAGAGCCAATGACTCCCGTTCCCTGCTCCTCAGTCCTCAAAACCTTATACCTCAAAAGCCTCCAGTTTCTAACCTTTCTGATTCTTGCTACAAATTGGATTTTGTGATATTGTCAGGTCAATTTTTGTTTATAAATATTCAGTTTCTTGGCTGTGGTAACAAATGATCATGAAACTTAAAGCTTCAGAGGTAATAAACAAGGAAGGACTTTGAAGTTAGTCAGCATAAAAATTCTTAATTTGCTACTACTGGTCAGCTGTATGAACTTGGTATGTCACTTCTCTGAGCTGCTTTTTCCACATCTGTAAAAGTGGTATAATACTACACATTCTAGCAGAGTTGCCATGAAAATCATTTGAGAGAAAGAGAAAATTTCTAACATAATTCTTGGTCCACAGTAAGCACAGATAAATATTAGCATCTCATCTCTTTTTAAATTTGCTACCATTTTAGATAAAATAATCAAAGAGAGATGTGCATTCTCTTTTATCATGACAAATGTTTTGTAAAGTCCTATAAAGACAAGAAAACAATAAACATCGCAGGTGCTGTAGATTTGCAGTTAAGGAGGTTTCATTTGACCCCGCTCAATCTGTTCTGTCTAAATTCTATCAGGTACATCCAAATAATGTAACATCCTCTTCCATTGTGGCTGAATGTTCACATTATGTCTTGATGATTCATGCATTTGAAGGGAAATTGAATTAACCAAGGAGGGAAATAAAAAATTTAAGAATAAGCTTAACAAGATCAATTCTTTTATAATTGGAACGCTTGCTCTCAGCCTTGAAAAATAGCATTTAAAAAGGTGTTCATGGTCTGTGACTATCATTTGTAACGTGAAAAATAAGTTTCTTGCCCAAAGGCGCAGTTGAAAATGGTGTCTTTGAAGGGCCTTTTTTATTCTAATGAATCTCACAGCACCTTTGTAACATGTTTTCCCCTAGATGATTATTCTTGTCCCTACCTTGCTTTAAACTAAGTGTATAGAAATGTATTATACATTCAACTCCTTGCCTTTACCTTGTTGCTATCAAAATTGGTGGTGTTTTTATTTCTACAAATTAGCATAATGTGCTATAGCTTTTTGGAGTTTGACAAGCCTTATGCTATTACTTGTTAACTGTGTGACTTTAGCCAAAACATTTAACATTCCTTAGCCTCAGTTTCTTCACCTGTCAAATGGGATAATAATTCATTCCTTCTATGTTTTCCTGAAACATCGATAGGCTAATGTTTACTGAAAATTTCCTATGTGCTGGTGTGGCCGTTAGACCCCAGAGCCAGACACAGTGAACAACGCCTTCTGAAACTGACCTGCCTGAGTAATCCCCTCCTATATTGAATATGTGTGGCCCTTATGATGCCCTTTGACACCACTAATATTTTAAAAGGTGAATGGTAGTTAAGAGCACATTTTAGGAAACATAAAAATGATAAGCAAAAGCCACAGTGTAATTTCAAACATGTTTCTGAGATAATAAGACCAACTGGCAAAAGAAAGCGTGCTAGGAAAAAAAAAAAAAAAAAAAAAAAAAAAAAGACTTAATGGACAAATACAGCAGAAGAGATGCTGTACCACGTCTGGGCCTAAACCTTAAGAAGGCCTGGATGCACTGGCTTTTGTGCTTTTAGAAGCCCTGAGCTGCCATGTAAAAAGTCTGGCCTACAATTTCAAACATGTTTCTGAGAAAAAAAAACCAACTGGCAAGAGAAAGCGTGGTAGGAAAAAAAAAAAAAAAAAAAAAAAAAAAAGACTTAATGGACAAATACAGCAGAAGAGATGCTGTACCACGTCTGGGCCTAAACCTTAAGAAGGCCTGGATGCACTGGCTTTTGTGCTTTTAGAAGCCCTGAGCTGCCATGTAAAAAGTCTGGCCTACTCTGCTGGAGAGATCATCTGTAGAGATGACAGAGAGAGGTCACAGGAGGAGAGGTCCTGGGAGTATACAGAAAGAGAGAGAGAGAGAGAGAGGCCATCCTGATAGCTGTGCCAATGTTCCAGCTAGCCTAGTCTTCCAGCTGTCTTCACCAAAGTCCTAAATATGTGAACCTCATCTGCTATTTGCTTGTGGCTTCATCATAGACCCCAAGCAAGACCAGCAGGGAAACCATGAAGCTGAGCACCAGTCAACCCATAAAATTGTGAGAATAAGAGAAATAAGGTTTTCGTGTGGACCTAAGTTTTCAACTCCTTTGAGTAAACACTAAGCGGTGTTATTGATGGATCATATACGAAGGGTGTATTTCATTTTGTAAGAAACTTTCAAATTGTCTTCCAAAATACCATTGCATTTCCATCAGCAATGAATGAGAGTTCTTCTTGCTCCACATCCTCACCAGCATTTGATGTTGTCAGTGTTCTAGATTTTGTTCATTCTATTAGATTAGTAGTGGTATCGCATTGTTGTTTTACTTTACATTTCCCAGCTGACATATAATGTCATATGTTATATACTTATTTACCATCTATATCTGCTTTGATTAGATATCTGTTAAGATCTTTGGCCCGTTTTTTAATCGGGTAGTTCATTTTCTTGTTGAGTTTTACAAGTCCTTTGTATATTTTGAATAACAGTTCTTTATCAGATGTCTTTTGTAAATACTTTCAGCCTGTGGCTTGTCTTCTCACTCTCTCGACATAATCTTTCATAGATCAGAAGTTTTTGATTTTAACAAAGTCCAGCTTATCAGTCATTTATTTCATGGATCATGCCATTAGTGTTCTGTCTAAAAAGTCATTGCCATCCCCAAGGTCATCTAGGTTTTCTCCAGTGTTATCTTCTAGGAGTTTTGTAGTTTCATATTCTACATTTAGGTCTATGGTCCACTTTCACCTAATTTTTGTGAAGGGTGTAAGATCTGCGTTTACATTTAATTTTATTGCATGTGGATGTTCAGTCGTTCCAGCACCTTTGTTGAAAAGACTATCTTTGCTCCATTGTGTTATCTTCGTTCCTCTGTCATAGATCAGTTGATTATATATATATATTTGAATACTTGTTTATTCTCTTAAAGGACATATAACAAAAATATTATCATATCAAAAAACATGTTATTTTTCACTCATGGCCTAATGAGCAACATTTTGCCTTATCAAAGACAAATTAAGAAACAAATATAAGACTGGGCATTTAAACAATAATTCTCAGGAAACAAACTCAAAGACTTGATATATGAGAAGGTATTTTTCAATATGTCAGAGCATGCTCAAGAATGTGGCACTTGGCTAGAATCCTATCCTGGAGAAATATTTTTCACAGTAAGGGTCTGGGGAATAGCTTAAATGACATGTGATCAGAAGATGAAGAATAGGGAGAAATAGACAAATGGTATGGGTGACAAAACATTACTTTTGTTGTATTTATTCTCACAACATTTGAAGATAATCCAATTGGGTATATTTATATGAATATATTTCTTGGTTCTCTATTCTGTTCCATTGATCTATTTTGTATTTGCCAACACCACATTCTTATGATTACTGTAGCTTTATAATGAAGCTTGATCTTAGGTAGTGTCAGCCCTTCAGCTTTGGTCTTCAATGTTGTGATGGCTATTGTGAGTCTTTAGTCTCTCCATATAAACTTTAGGGTCAGTTTGTTGACATCCACAAAATAACTTGCTGGGATTTTGATCTGGATTGCATTGAATCTATAAATCAATTTGGGAAGAACTGATTTTTTGATGGTATTGAGTTTTCTTATTTATTGACATGGAATATTTCTCCCTGTATTTGGTTCTTTTTTATTTCACTGATTAGATATTTGTAGTTCTCCTCATATAGCTTTTGCATGTATTTTGTTAGATTTATACTTAAGTTTTTCATTTTGGGGACTGTTAATGTACATCGTATTGTACTTTTAATTTCAAATTCCACCTGTTCATTGCTGGTATATAGGAAAGATATTTACTTATTTATATTAACTTCATATCTTGCAACCCTGCTACAATTGTGTATTAGTTCCACAAGTTTTTTTTTCAGTCCTTTCACATTTTCTATACCGACAATCACGTCATGTGAGAATAAAGACAGTTTTATTTCTTTCTTCCTAATCTGTATACCTTTTATTTCTTTTTCTTGTCTTATTGCAAGAGCTAGCACTTCAGTACATTGTTGAAAAGGAATGGTGAGAGGGGACATCTTTGCCTTGTATCTGACCTTAGCAGGAAAGCTTTGAGTTTCTTACCACTAAGTATGATGTTTGCTGTAGGTATCTTGTAGATAGATGTTCTTTACCAATTTGAGGAAGTTCCCTTCTTTTCCTAGTTTACTGAGAGTTTTTTTCATGAATAGGTGTTGGATTTTTTTCAAATGCTTGTTCTGCATCTATTAATATGATCATGTGATTTTTCTTTTTAGCCTGTTGATGTGGTAGATTACATTAATTGATTTTCTAGTGTTGGAACAGTCTTGCATAACTGGGGTGAATCCCATTTGGTTCTCGTGTATAATTCCTTTTATACATTGCTTGATTCAATTTGTTAATATTTTGTTGAGGATTTTTGTATTTATGTTCATGTGAGATATTGGTCTACAGTTTTCTTTTCTTGCAATGTCCTTGTCTGGTTTTAGTATTAGAGTAATGTTGACCTCATAGAATGAGTTGGGAAGTATTCCCTCTGCTCTATCCACTGAAAAAGATTGTGGATAATTGCTATAATTTCTTCATTAAATGTATGGAAGAGTTTACCAGTGAGCTTATCAGAGCTCAGTGCATTCTATTTTGAAATGTTACTAATTATTGATTAAAATTTTAGAATAGATATAGACCTTGTCAGATTGCTTATTTCTTTATGTATAAGTTTTGACGGCTGTGTCTTTCAAGAAATTGATCAATTTCATCTAGGTAATCAAGATTGTGAGCATAGAGTTGTTTATAGTATTCCTTTATTATTCTTTTAATGACCATGGACTCTTTATGAAAGACCCCTCTTTCCTTTCATTTCTGATTTGTGTCCTTTCATTTTTTTTTCTTAGTTAGACTGGATGGAGGTTTATCAATTTTATTGGTCTTTTTGAAGAACTGGCTTTTGGTTTACTTGATTTTCTCTATTGATTTCAGTTTTATTAAGTTTTGCTCTATTTCTTATTATTTCTTTTCCTCAGCTTATTTGGATTTAATTTGCTCTTCTTTCTTAGTTATCTAAGGTGGAAACTTAGACTTTGATTTTAGATCTTTCTTTTCTCTAAAATATGCATTCAATGGTACAAATTTTCATGTAGGCACTGCTTTTGCTGCATTTCACAAATTTTGATGTTGTGTTTTTGGTTTTCAATTAGTTCAAAATGTTTTTTAATTTATCTTGAGATTCCCTCTTTGACCCATGTGTTATTTAAAAGCATTTTGTTTAATATCTAAATATTTTGGGATTTTCCAACTATCTTTCTTTTATTGATTTATAGTTTAATTCCATCATGGTCTGAGAGCAGAAATTTTATAACTTTTATTTTTAAAAATTTGTTAAGTTGTGTTTTATGGCTAAGAATGTGGTCTCTATTGGTAAGCTTGAAAAGAATGTTTATTTTGCTGTTGTTGAATAAAGCAGTTGATAAATGTCAATTATTATTTGCTGAATGATGTTGTTAAATTCAACTATATCTTTACTGTTTTTCTGCTTGCTGGATCTGTTCAATTCTGATAAAAAGGTGTTAAAGCCTCCAACTATGATAGTGAATTTATCAATTTCTCCTTGTAGTTTTATCAGTATTTGCCTCATGTAGTTTGGTGACCTGTTGTTAGTCACATATGTGTTAAGGATTGTTATATCTTATTTGTTGCTTTTGTTCTTTGTTTCAGTCTTCCACTCTTTTTCTGCCTTTTGAGGTATTAATTGAGCATTTTATGTGATTCTATCTTCTCTTCTTTCTTCTAATGTCAGTTATACTTTATCACATTTTTTTAGTGATTGCCTCCAAATTGGCAGTTTACAAGTACATTTACAAGTAATCCACGTTTACTTTCAGATGACACAATGTAATTTTGCAGGTGTGAGTACCTTATAAAAACAGGATAATTTTCATATCTTCCTATAGTATTTTGTATCATTATTATTAATCATTTTGCTTATATATAAGCATACATAAGCATATGTATATGAAAGCTTTATATGTGATATACATATTCACATTCATAATTTTTTTCTTACTGAAACATAATTGATTTTACATATTTATGGGGTACAGAGTTGATCAGTAATTTTGTACAATATGTAATAATGAAATCAGGATACTTGGCATAGTAATCATTACAAAATATACTCATTCTTTGTGTCCTTTAATCAATTTCTCCCTAACCTCTCTTCCCATCCCACTTTCCCACCTCTAATAACAACATTTATGTTCTCTCCTTTGAAAAGTTCAATGTGTTATCATGCTTATTTTTTGTTTGTTTGTTTTTTCTCTCTCTCTCTCTCTTAGCTCCCACTTATGAGTGAGGACATGCAGTATTTCTCTTTTTTTACCTGGCTTATTTTACTTAACATAATTTTCTCCAACTTCATCCATGTTGCTGCAAATGGCAGAATTTCATTCTTTTCTATGGCTGAGTAGTATTCCATCATGTATATTTACCACGTTTTCCTTATACAGTTGTCCTTTGATAGAAATTTAGGTTGGTCTCATATCTTGATTATCATAAATAGAGCTGAAGTAAACGGGGCAGTACAGATTTCCCTTGGACATGATGATTTCCATTCCTATGGGTGTATACCCAATAGTGGGATTGCTGAATTATATGGTAGGTCTATCAGAAATTGCTTGGGAAACTTCCATACTGTTTTCCGTAAAAGGTGCACTAATTTACAGTCCCAGCAGCAGTGTAGAAGGATTTCTCTTTTTCCATATCCTTACCCACATTTGTCATACTCTGTCTATTCAATAATAGCCAATCTAACTGGATTGAGATGATATCTCAAAGCAGTTTTGATTTGCATTTCCCTGATGATTAGTGATGTTGTAGCATTTTTTCAATGTACCTAATGGCTATTTGTATGTTTTCCTTTGAGAATTGTCAATTCATCTCCTATGCCCATTTTTTAATTGGATTATTTGTTTTTGCTGTAAAGTTGTTTGAGCTCTTGGTATATTCTGGATATTAATCACTTGTCAGATACATAGCTTGCAAATATTTCTCCCATTCTGTATGTTGCCTTTTCACTCTGTTGATTGTTTCTTTTGCTGTGAAGAAGACTTTTAGTTTGATACAATCTAATTTGTTTATTTCTTCTTTTCTTGCTTGTTCTTTTGGGGTCTTATTCATTAAATCTTTGCCCAGTGCTACATTCTGAAGTGTTTCCCCTATATTTCTTTCTAGGAATTTTATAGTTCTAGGCTATATATTTAAGCCCTTAATCATTTTGAGTTGATTTTGGTATATGGTGAGAGGTACAGGTAGGTCTAATTTCATTCTTCTGCATATGGATATCCAGTTTTTCCAGCACCATTTATTGAAGAGAATATCCTTTTCCAATGTATGTTATTGGTGCCTTTGTCAAAGATCAGTTGGTTGTACATACGTGGATTGATTTCTGGGTTTTCTATTCTATTGCATTGGTCCCGGTGTCTGCTTTTATGCAGTACAATGCTGTTTTGTTTACTATGGCTTTGTAGTATAATTTGAATTCAGGTATTTTAATTCCTCTGGCTTTATTATTATCATTATTTTTTTTCTCAGCATTGCTTTGGCTATTCTGGGTCTTTTGTTGTTCCATATGAATATTAGGATTGTTTTTCTATTTCTGAGAAAAATGTCATTGGTATCTTGATGAGGATTATATTGAATATACAGATTGCTTTGGGTAGTATGGACATTTTCCCAATATTAACTCTTCTAAACCATGAACATGGAATATCTTTCCATCATTTTGTTTCCTCTTTAATTTCTTTCCAAAGTGATTTGTAATTCTAATTGTAGAGATCTTTCACCTCCCTGGTTAAACTTATTCCTAGGTATTTTATTTCTTTGGTGACTATTGTAAATAGGCTTGCTTTCTTGAATTTTTTTCAGCTAGTTTGTTGTTGGAGTCTAAAAATGAAGCAGATTTTTGTATATTGATTTTGAATCCTGAAACTTTATTGAATCAATTTATCAGCTGTAGGAATTTTTTGGTTAAGTCTTTAGGTTTTTCTACATATATGATCATGTCATCTGCAAGCAGGGACAATTTGATTTCATCTTTTCCAATTTCAATGACCTTTATTTATTTCTCTTGCCTGATTGTTCTGGCTATTACTCTGAATACTATGTTAAATAGGAGTGGTGAGAGTGAGTATCCTTGTCTTTTTCTTGTTCTTAAAGGAAAAGCTTTCAGGTTTTCCCCATTCAGAATGATATTGGTGGTGGATTTGTCATATATGGCTTTTATTGTGTAGAGATACTTTCCTTCTATACCTAATTTATTGACAGTCTTTACCATGAAGGGATGCTTAATGTTGTCAAGTGCTTTTCTTTCTTTTATTTTTTTGATAATCAAATAAATGTTATTAGCATATTTATTATTACAAATCATAATTAGTCTTTGGGCCTCTTACACAATTTTCCCCTCATTTCCCCATCAAATGCTCTTCTGCATCTATTGAGATGATAATATTGTTTTTGTCCTTCATTCGGTTGATGTGGTGTATCAGATTTATTGATTTGTGTATGTTGAACCATCCTTACATTCCTGGGATGAATCCCACTTGATCATGATGTATAATTTTTTAGAAGTGATGCTGTATTCTGTTTCCTAATATTTTGTTGAGGATTTTTATATCTATGTTCATCAAGGACATTGGCCTGTATTCCTGGAGAATGTTTCATGTGCTGATCAGAAAAATGTATATTTTGTAGTTGTTGGATGAAATGTTCTATACATTTCTGCCAAGTCCAATTGGTCTAAAGTGTAGTTAACATTTTGTGTTTGTCTGTTGAATTGTTGTCTATATGACATGTCCAGTGTTGAGAGAAGGATGTGGAGGTCCCCAACTATTATTGTATTGGTGTCTATGCTTCTCTTTAGGTCTAATAGTGTTTGCTTTATAGATCTGGATGCTCTGATGGTAGGTGCTTATGTATTTATGATGCCTATGTCCTCTTTCTGGATAGATCCATTTATCATTATATAATGACCTTCTTTGTCTTGTATTTTTTTTTTTTTACTTTTAGTTTAAAGTTTGTTTTATCCTGCTCATTTTCAGTTTTGGTTTGCATGGTATATCTTCTTCCATTCCATCACTATCAGTCTGTGTGAGTGTTTAAAGTGGAGGTGAGTTTCTTGTAGACAGGTATTGGTTTTTAATTCATTAAGCCACTCTATGTTTTTTGTGTGGGGAATTCAATCCATTTACATTTATGATTATTACTGATATGTATTGTCTTACTCCTGGCATTTTATTGATTTTTGTATGATTGTTTTAAATGTCTTTTGTTCCTTTTTTTCCCTTTTATTGTTTGTCTTCCATGTTTGTTGGTTTTTTGAAGTGGTAAGATATAGTTTATTTCTCTTTCTTGATTGCATATCTATTCTACCAGCTGGTTTTCTTCTAACTTGTATATTCATGGTGTTTATTATCATTTTTTGGATTCCAGATGCAGGACTCCCTTGAGGATTTCTTACAGGGCTGCTAATGTGGTGGTAATCTCCTGCAGTTTTTGTTTGTTTGGGAAATACACTATTTCTCTCTCATTTCTGAAGGATAGCCTTGTTGGGTATAGTATTCTTGGCTGGTAGTTTTTTTCTTTTAGTACTTTGAATGTGTTGTCCCATTCTCTTCTGGCCTATAAGATTTCTGCTGAGAAGTCTGCTGTTACTCTGATTGGGGCTCCATTATAGGTGACTTGGTGCTTTTCTCTTGCTGCTCTCAGGATTCTCTATTTGTTTTTGAGTTTTGACAGTTTGACTACAATGTGTCTTGATAGGACCTTTTTGGATTGAATCTGTTTGGGAATCTTTGAGCTTCTTGGATCAGGAAGTTTGTATCTCTCCCAATACCTGAGAGGTTTTCCACTATTATTTCATTGAATAGGTTTTCAGTGCCTTTTCCTTTTTCCTCTCCTTCTGTAACACCTATGAGTCAGACGCTTGTGTACTTAAGGTTATCTTGTAGCTCTTGTAGATTTTCTTTATTTTTTTTTGCTTCTTTTTTTTGTACACATGGGTTATTTCAGAAAGAATATCTTCAAGATCAGAAATTATTTCTTCTGCTTACTCTAGCCTGCTGCTTAAGCTCTCAGCTGTATTTTCTATTTTGTTGAATTAAGACTGCACTTCCATCAGTTCTACTATGTTCTTTTTTGAGGTATTTAACCCTTTATAAAGTTCTTCCTTTATATCCTGAGTTGTTTTTCTCATTTCATTGTCATTTATCTGAGTCTTCTTGTATCTCATTGAGTTTCCTTAAGATTGTTTGGAATTCCTTTTCAATCATTTCAAAAGTTTCCTGTGGTTGGTGGTCTGGGATTGTATTCCTTTAGTGGCATCGTATTTTCTCATTTTTCCCCCCTCATATTTCTAATATCCCTACATTGATGTCTGGTTATCTAGAGGAGTAGTTTCTTTTTCTGTTACTCCAGAGTGGCTTTTGAGGATAAAGACTCCCTCCCGAAGATGTGTTTTATATTTACTGTTGGCCGTGGGCAGACCTGTTGCACCCCAGCCAGTGTCTTGTGCCCCTAATGGGTACACTGGGGTGTGCTGAAGGCACTCAGCTTGAATAGATGGCCCTTTGTGAGGTTTCTCTTTCCTCTTTCCTGCAAGCAGAGGCTTCTCCTAGGTCCTTGCCTAGCCCTCTTTCGTCTTCTTTGGTAAAATGTGGGAATACCTGGATCTAGGTGAGGTGGAGCTGGTGGTGCCCAGGTTGGGCATCAGTGGGGAGTGGGACTGACTGCTGTGCAGGGAGAAGGGAGGCTGTGGTGGTAGTGCTCTGCGGTCACAGATTGGTGACAGTAGTGGCTGCAAGGTCAGGTTGCACTTTCTTTTGCAGTTCGGGTGCTGGACTGCAAACAGTGAGGCTGCTGGGCCACTTCTCAGGAGGTGGGTGTGGTAGCTGTGCTAGTCCTTGGTGGAACACCACATTCCATTGCTTGTGAGCGGTGGGTGGTGCCACTGCATGGTCCTTCTTTGGAGTGCCTGGTCCAGCCACCTATGGGTGCTGAGTGGGGCTGCTGGGTCAGCATGCATCAGGGAGGCCAGTCAGGCTACTTATTGGCAGTGGGCAAGGCTGCTTGGCACTCCTGCAGTGAAAAAGACAGTGGCATTCATTCTGGGTCTGTGGGCAAAGTTGCTAGGTGGGATTATTCAGGATGGAGATTCCAAGTGTCTCTCTGAGAGGGCCAGTTGAACTTTATTTCCACTGGCCCAAGGATATATTTGTTATGGTAGATACCTGTGAGCTGTTTTTCAGATTTGGGGGCTCAGGCATATACAACTTCAGTCAGCTGGTAGGGATGGGGGTAGGGAGGAATTGGGGTGTGGTCTACCTGAAGTTCTGTCTGTCTTATCTCTGGCTGGGGACCTGGGGGTGTGTCAGTTTAGCAGGACTACGGTTGACTACCCAGACTACAGAATAGTCATAGTTGCTGTGAGCCCAGGCTTCTGGCTGCTGGGATTGGGGCATTGTGAGCATGCTGGGTGGAAGATGGAGACTTAAGGCTGGTAAAGCACTGTGGATACTAGCCCCGGGGCAGGGTGTGCTCCTGTAACAGCTCCTGTTTCAAGATGGCACCAATCTATACTGGCCTGGGTCCTGAGGGTGGGGGTGGGGAGTGCAACACCTATGCTCATGTCCTAGGGCTCTAGTTTTACAGGGCTATGTCCATAGTTGGCTCCAGATTTGTCCTGCCAAAGGATCTTGGGTCTATGTGGTGAGGATGGAGGTAGGTGTGGGTCCTCTGCCTACCTTTTAGCTGCCAGGGAAATTCTTTCTGTGTCGATCCTGTTTTGTTGGAGGCATGGTGACTGAGGCCATGTGCCTATTTCTCTCTTCTCTATGTTCTCTCCTGGGTTTTCATTCTCCATAGCAATACCACCAGTCTCCTGTTTTACTCCCACACTCCCCACCAATGCTCGCAGCAGTTATTTAGCTGTCTGTTATTTGTCAAGGTCTTTTTCTGTGAGAGGAACTTGCCCTGGGCACCTCTAGTCTGCCATTTTCCTCTCACTCCAGCATTCATAATTAAATATGCTGTTGCTATTATTATTTTGAACAAAATGTTATCTGTTAGATCAATTAAGAATAAAAATAAATAAAGTTTTTATTTTACCTTCACTTATTCCTTCTTCTATTCTTTTTGTTCATGTAGTTCTGGGTTTCTGATCATATTATTTTTCTTCTTTTAAAATAACATTTTAGCATATTTCTTGCAAACCACATCTATTGGTAACAATTGTTTGAGAAAGTTTTTTTTCTTCTTCACTCTTGAAAGATAATTTCATAGGGTACAGAATTCTAGGTTGTTTCTTTTTTTTCTCTCTCAAGACTTAAAAATTTTACTCCACTCTCTTCTTGCTTACATGGTTTCTGAGGAGAAGTCAGATGTAACTCCTCTGTAATTAAGATTTTTTTTCCTTTGGCTTCCTTCAGGATTTTTTCTTCATCTTTGATTTTATGTATTTGGAAAATGGTATGTGTCGGTGTAATTTTTAATATTCGTTGGCATTTATTTTAGTGTTCTCTGAGTTTCCTAGACTGGGGTTTGGTGTCTGATACTAATTTAGGAAAATTCACAGTCATTATTGTTTCAAATATTGCTTCTGTTCCTTCCTGTTTCCTCTTCTTTTTGTATTCTCATTATGCATATCTTACACCTCTTGTAGTTGTCCCATAATCCCTGGATATCCTGTTCTGTTTTTTTCAGTCTTTGTTCTCTTTGCTGTTCAGTTTTTGAGGTTTCTTCTGAGATATCCTCAAGCTCAAAGAGTCTTTCCTCAGCTGTGTCCAGTTTACTAATAAACCCTTCAAAGACATTCTTCATTTCTGTTACAGTGTTTTTGATCTCTAACATTTCTTTTTCATTCTTTCTTAGAATTTCCTTCTCTGCTTACATTGCCCATCTGTTTTTAAATTCTGTCTGCTTTATCCACTAGAGTCCTTAGCATATTAATTAGAGTTGTTTAAATTTTTTGGTTTGATAATTCCAAAATCCCAGCCATGTCTGGTTCAGATGTTAACTCTGTCTTTTCAAATTGTGCTTTTTACCTTTTGGTATGTCTTGTAATTTTTTTCTTGATAGCCAGAAATAATGTACCAGGTAATAGAAATGCTGTAAATAACCCTTTAATAATGTGGTGATGAGGTGTGGGGGGAGGAAAAGTGTTCTACAGTTTTATGATTAGGACTCAGTCTTTTAGTGAGCCCATGCCTCTGGAACATAAATTTCACAGGTGATTCTGTTTTGTTTTGTTTTGTTTCTTCCCTTAGATAACTAGAGTTGGTTGGAGTTGGGTATTCTCCTTTTCCCACATGGGAGGCTAGAGATGACTGAGCTTGGGTATGTCCCTTCCTCCATGTTTTTTGGGCTTTGTTAATACCCTAGCAGGTTAGGCTCTGGTTAACAAGTTTCTCCTGGGGACAGGCCTTGTTAAAAAGAACAGGGTGTTCTGCTGTATGTCAAGATGTTTTTTTCCCCCTTCCTCTGCTGGAAACATAAGGGAATTTTTCTCTGATATTTACTGTGAGAACCTAGTCATGCTCATAGAGGTAAAACTCACAAAAGTGTGGGGCCCCACTGTTACTGGGTCCCCATGGAGTATTTTTTTTTTTAATTCTCAGAGCTGTGTACACTAAGCCTCTAGCAATTCCTTGGTTACATTTTACGTTTTCCTACTGAGACACTGGTTCTTGCAGTTTCTGCTCATGAGCCTCTGCTCAGCCAAGCCACCACTCCCTGTGTTCACCTGTTTGTCTCTCCAGTCTTGGGGGTAGTGTTTTGCTCTGTGTCCTCACCTCTTTTATGAATCCTAGAACAGTTGTTGATTTTTCAGTTTGTTTAGCTTTTAACTTGTTGATAGGATGGTGGCAATTTTCATGTTCCTTGTGTGTAAAACCAGAAACTGGAAGCTCCCATTCAGCTGACTATTTTTGCAGCATTATTTAAATTAAAAAAAATTTTTTTACATTATCATTTGCCTAATGATATACTATTTTTTTGGACCACAGCTTGTCCTTTATTTGTCTTACTATTATTTATTGTGTTAAGATTTTCTAATTTATTGCAGATTTATTTGGGGAAATATTTTGCACTCTTCTGTCCTGTGGTTGTAGGCTCTTCTAATGATGTGTTTTTAGACTTTTCTTCATTTGTCTTAATAAATTCATATTTCTAAGTTTGTCTGTTTTATTGCTATTTTAAAGTATTTATATCTAGCCTTATTTATTATTTAAAAATAATTTCTCATATATTATTAATTTCTCTTTCCTGTTCTTCTTATATTTATTTTGTCTTTCTTGAATGTATTGAATTCTTTTTAGGTAATTAAATAATTAATTTTATTTTGCTTTTTCTTGTTTAATATTGAAAGCATTTTGAGGTATGAGAAA
Organism: Galeopterus variegatus; assembly: GCF_000696425.1. Lineage (NCBI taxonomy): Eukaryota > Metazoa > Chordata > Mammalia > Dermoptera > Cynocephalidae > Galeopterus > Galeopterus variegatus. The sequence goes on along the minus strand of NW_007726388.1, from coordinate 86,516 downwards.
TGTTACATATAATATTCTTTCTAATTATAAATACTTAGACTTGATTTTTGCTCTGACCCTAGGATTATATATAAAAATTAAAGAAATAAAATCTGCCATGTTGGTTTTTTTGTTTTGTAGTTGATGTTGTTGTTTTTGTTGTTATTTTGCTACTTTATTGCATTTTGGACAAAGATTATTGTCAGCATTATGTCTACTTTCTGTGTGTTTGTTTTATAGGTTTCTTTGTCACTTATTATGAGATTAGTTTTTATAAATATTTCAAAGGCTGCTTTAAGAGAAGGTGTTGTCTTAGAACATAGGGCTTAAAAAAATCTGTTAAATCAAACTTAACTATTCAGATCATTATATTTTTATTTTCTTGTTTTAGCCTTTCTTATCACATCTCTTTCCCTTATGAATTTCTACTGCTCATTCAGGCATCTCATTTTTAATCTCATTTCATATTCTTATCATTTCATCATTCGTATTTTGTTTCATGAAGTCTATATTTTATTGAATTTTAACAGTCAAATTAATTAAATTATTTTAGAAAATTATTTAGTGAATTATATTCTCATTGTCTGCCTGTTGAGCACTATTATTTTCTCCTTCTGGCTCACACAGGCATTGTTCTGTCTGCTCATGTTTGAATGCTAATACTTGCACTGTGTACCTGAAGTGTTCTACAATATATTGTTCAGATTCTCCCTGAATTCTCACACTGGTCACCTGGGTTATGCTAGAGTCACCTTCTCAAATTCCATGTCGAAAGGCTGGTTTGTAATACCAATTCAAGATTCTTCATTCTGAAAGAAATGAAGGGACAGTTAGGGTAATGAACACATCTGGCAAGTCTGAGCCTTGCTGTCATTTTCTTTTTCTTAGTTATGGAATTCTTTTCATTTTACTGCGGAGACCTTGGAAGCCTAGGCTGTATATGTTCCCTAGGCTAGAATTATGTGGCTTTAAGTACAGCTTCAACTGAGCCCTTTAACAGTAAATTCTTCCTGTGGTAAATATTCAATGCAGTAAAATTCCTTTCTTACTTAGGGTGACATGGCTTGAGGGTCCCATTAATCTGACTTTGTTAGACTCTCCCCAAATCTATTACATATGCTTCATATACCTGAACTTTAGTTGTGGGTAGAGTTTTAATTTTCCCTGTAGTAACTTACTCCTGTAGCAGGGTATCCCCTATACATCTGTACATCTGTTGTAAATATTTATAAATGTTCTGCCATAATTAACAAATTCAGGTGACTTCAGTGATTGATTTACTGATGAATATTCAACCCATGATTGGGTGATTAAATCTTTTTCTAGGATTCTTGGAATTTGAAATGGCTAAAACTACAAGAAAATGAAGCAAAACTCCTAGAGCTCAAGTTTTGTGCGTGTAGAAAAATTTCTCCAAATATGATCACAAATGGGCACGGGGTGCTCCTGGCTATTAGGTTGCTCCCTAATTACTTATTCATCCCTTCTCCCATGTATATGCATCAACCAAGTATCTTCTATGATTACCAAGAGCCAGTTGGATTTTCTCCCCACAAACACACCAACACTTTTACATTTTTAATGATGAAATTTAATTGAATATTGTGCAAATTACAGAAATTAATGTCATGTCATGTACATTAGAGAGTGTTCTTAGTCATTGTTTTATTTTGTTCTGAGTTAATAACAATTCTTCCTAATTATGCAAATTTATCCACATTGTTAGTTGTAACCTGCCTCTGTGGGCTGAAGTTTTCTTTGTCCATTCTTGCCTGCACTGTACCAACTATGTTGCAAACTCTAGCTCTACACATTAGGTTCTTTGCATTAATAAATCTTTCTTAACACTTAACGCTCATTTGAGTTAGGTGTTTGATATGAGCATAGAAATACATGACAAATACACAGTTAGGTAACCTCGTGATACTCAGAGAGTGATATTATGAGTGTTTAAACATCAAGAGATTACATTATTCTAAACATAAAATATTCAATAATTAAATGGTTATTTTTTTCCCAAGGGTTTTGTATATACAGAGGAAACTCTTAACTGACCTGCATTTAACAGGCTTTTTTGATTCTCCAAAAATCTCCATTCCGTTTGTAACTCCTGCAACTGACTGATGCCTATAGCTATAGCGTACTGGGTGCTCATGGTTAGTAAGCTACTCTACTGTCTAACCTCCATGTGTATAAGTCTACTAAGCATTAATCTGAATCTTTTTTCCCAAAAACATGCCAATATCCTGATATTTCTAATTATAATACTTAATTGAGTATTAGTCAAATTGTAGAAATATAAGTGTGAAAATATATGTTGTTTTGATAAAAATTAAATTGACTACTTTGCAAAAGTTGGTAAACACAAGTTGAATTCAGTGAAATTAAAACCACTGTATTAGTCCATTTCTGTTGCTCAGAACAAAATACATCAAACCGAGTATTTTATAAAGAAAACAAAATTTATTGCTTACAGTTTCAGAGGCTAGGAAGTCCAAAGTCTAGGGAACAGTTCTGGTGAAAGCTTTCTTTGGTGATGACTTCAGTGACAGCAGAAATGCAAAAATGACAGAAAAGAGAGAGCAAGAAAGAGCAGAGAGAGGAGGGAGCAAGAGAGAGACAGAGACAGACTCTTCTCTCTCTCATTTTAAAGCCCTCAGAATGACGCCCCTGACAACCATTTTTAATCCATTCACTATTGCGTGGACCTACAATCTAATCACCTCTTCAAGTCACCACCTTTCAATTACCATTGTGGGGAAAATAGAATAATTTAGTCAGGCTCTCAGGGCTCAGGTCTGGTTGGGGGTGAGCATCACATTTATCGTAAGCAAGTTGTGTGGGTGGAGTTGGTGCGCATGCGTGCCAATGTATCTTTTAGTTTTGTAGCTATTGTGTGTTATTCAGTTCGTGAAGCAGAGCTGGCCAGCAGAGCTCGCGTCTAAAAATAGAGCATGTTTACTCTGCTGGCAGCTGCTCAGTTTCAGTTTTTTCTTTGGACCTTGCTGGTAGCAGTTGAGTTTCTGAATTTCTCCTTTGTACTGCCTAGCTCCTAGTGTTGTGTGTGTTGAATAAAGACTATTCCTACTTCAACGAAGGCTCCAAGGGCCTTTTTGCTGGTTACCTAGCTCATAGACCTACATGTGAAGGGTTTGTGAATGGCCTCAAGGGGTCTGTGAGCTCCAGACCCAGCACTAGCTCTACAACCATAATAGGATTTCCCACCCTCAACAGTTATAGTGGGTATTAAGCTTCTAATATATGAAACTTGGGGACACAATTCAAGCTTCAGTGAGTTTTGGGAGGACATAATTCAATCCACTACAACCACTGTAAACGGTGGGAAAAAATTTTGAGAAATTCCAGAAGGTTTTGCATTCAGATAAAACACATTTTTTTTTTGACCAGGTTTGATTATGCAGGAAAGATGACTAGAATCCCAATCAGCAGATTCACACTTAAAAAAGGGCTTGTCCTATTGTCAAAATGTTGATGAAAGAATGTAGATTTATTTACATGTTCTAAGTTAAGTTCTGTGTCTGTCATTTTTTATGATTCTCGATTCTAAATAACTTTTTATTTTTTAAATTGATTGAGCAACTTTTGCCCAATACTATTTTCGCTACATTTTCTAAGAAACATCATTAATCTTAATAGAGTTCCGTTCAGTTGCTCGATTTATTTTTCTCACAGATTTTCTATCTTCTTTATTCTCTAGAAACTCTCTTAGCCTTCTAATTTTCAAAGTTCAGAAGTGGACAAATTATTCCAATGATAATTATTACTATGTACCATGAACCCCTATGATTCTTCTTTTTTTAAGTTAATTGAATAAATAGAAGGAATTTTACTCCACAGGAGGGACAGGGTAGAGTAGATAAGAGAATGTGCTGAAAATCAGGTTGTCTGGATTCGTATTCTGACTGTGCCATTTTCAAAAATCAGTGAATTTGGTCAATTTATTGTAGTTCTCTGGGCCTCAGTTTCTTTTGGGCTATCTTGCCTACTTTATATGGCTCTTGCAAATACTAAATAAGTTAATACAGGCAAATCCTTTTATAACTCTCATTATTAGCCAACTGCAACTTATAAATGTCCCAGCACACTTAATGAATTCTCAGATTTTGAGAGTTTCACCTAAAACTTACAGAATTCAAATTGTTTCTTCTTTTGCATATATAATTAACAATACCCACATTTTCGATAAGATTTTAATAATTTCTTTGAAAGTCACAAATGTGTGTGTCAGTGTGTGTGTTAAATATAAGAGCAAATTAATTAGAAATAAGTACTTTTGTATGAAAAAAGCTGACTGGTAGACTGAAACATCTTCAGGAGGAAAAAAAAAAAAACTCAAAGGCTGGATTATCAAATGTAGCAGTTCACTGGTTCAATTCATACCTGACAGGCTTCAAAGACTCTCTATGCAAATTGATCTCACAGCTGCAAGGGTAATTAACATGGGTTTGTTGCAAGGATCTGTTCTTCTATCCATTCTTCTTCATGATTATTTTAGTAGCTTAACAATCGTCTGTAACTACTTAATCCACTCTTCGCGCAGATATAAAATTACCTCAATAATAAGACTGTAAAATAAGACTTCTACCCTCTTCAAAATGTATTCTGCTACTTGATATGCTAAGGTTGGCACACCAGGTGGAGATGCAGGAAAAATGGATGCAGGCAAAACAGTTCTTTTCATTCAGATGTTTATTTGAACTGATCCTTTTTGATCTTGTTGGTGTTGCATACTTATTAGTGGATTTATTATTAATACTACTTCTTGGTTCATTAACAATTAGAATGTGTGTGTGTGGGGCCGGCCCGGTGGCGCACTGGATAGTGCGCCGCTTGGGAAGCGCGGCGGCGCTCCCGTCCGAGGGTTCGGATCCCACATACAGACCGGCTCCCGCTCACTGGCTGAGCGAGGCGCGGGAGCAACACCGAGGCTTGCGATCCCGTTGCCGGTCCCCGGTCCGGTACAGGGGCAACACTGAGGGTTGTGATCCGTTGCCGGACACGGAAAAAAGACAAAAAAAAAAAAAAAAGAATGTGTGTGTGTGCACCTGTGCGTCATGGTGGGGGTTGGGAGGAGAGCAATCGATCCATCATTTAAACCATCGGGCATAACTGGACTTCTCTCTAGCCAGAGAAAGCTACACAAGCTCTTAGTTATGTTAAATATGACTCGATAATTAAGTCACATTCCGTGTTACTCATAGACTCATGTAAATTCCTTATGAGCTTACAGGATCTGATTCAAAGGGCATGTTCACATAATGTTGCCCATTCAACACTTGAATAGGGGCATCTCTGTGAAAAGGGTTTGTAGTAGCTTAGTACTTCAACAACAATGAAAAATAGCTCTGCTGAGTATGGTTTATGGACAACGTTGCCTAGTTAAAATCTAATAAAGTAAGAAATAAATTATACAGACTTGACTTCAATACTGTATCGATTTAGAAACTGAACAAATTATTTTAAAAGTCAGTGACTTCCTACAACAATCCTATATTCACTCTTAGGTATTCCTGATATACAGTATGCCATTGTTTGACTATTCCATGGTTTATTTTTCCTTTTTATTCTTAATGGAGATAGTTATTTCCATTATTTTTCTTTATTTTTAATAATACTTCTATATCTCTGTGCATTATTTGTGAAAATTTTCTCCTGGGTTGACTGCTTGGTTGCTAGATGTGTTTTTTCAACTTTACCAAACATTGTCAATTGCAACCAAAGTGGTTAAACACATGTACATGCTAAGGACTTAATTGAGTCTCCCCAATATTCACATGCTGAGGCTCATGATGAGATTAGTGCCTTATAAGATGAGGAAGAAACACTAGTGTTCTCTCTCTGCCATGTGAGGACACAGCGGGAAGGCTGTTCTGCAAGCCAGGAAGAGGGGTCTGCTAGGAGCCAGTCAGTTGGCACCTTGGTCTTAGATTTCCCAGCCTCTTGAACTGTGAAAAATAAATGTCTGTTGTTTAAGCCACCCAATCTATGGTATCAGGTCATAGCAGCCAAAGCTTACTAATACAGTACACTGCCACCAACTGTGTGAATTTTTCTTGGATGTACTCACCATCTTTTGGTAGTGTCTGATGTTTAAAACATTGTCAGTATAATTGCATACGAAATAATATCTTGCTATTTTAATTTGTATTTTCATGATTACTGAGGTGGTTGGACATCTATACAACATTTGTTGGTTTTGCAAGATTTCTGTACAGTGAATTGTTCTATGTATCATTTGCCCTATTTTCAATGAGCTGCCTTCACACTTGTATAAATTTTTATATTGGATACCAATTCATTTTGGTCCGCAGATTGTATTTTCATGTTTTAAGTGTTTATGGATGTTTAACAATATTTATTTATATTGTAGACAAATTTGTCCGTCTTTTTCTTTATGATTTTTGTTTTTGGGGAGTTGATTAAAAAATGCTTTTATACCACAATGTCATAAATATATATTTTTTATTACCTTCTAAAAGCTTTAAAGTTTTACTTTTTAAAATTTACGTTGCCTAGAATTGATTTTTATACATGGTATGAAGCAGGGAATCAGTTTTTTTTTTTTTTTTTTTTTTCACGGTGAATAACTATTTGTCCCAGTATAACTTATTGAATAATTCATCCAAATCTGCAATACCATCTCTCATATAAATCAAATTTTCCTTTGTGTGTAGTTCTCTTTCAGGGTACTTTATTTTGGAATGCTAGTCTTTTTGTTTACTCCTTTACCAACTTCACAATCTTAATAACTTCTATAACTTTGAAATGTCTTGAAATCACCTTATTAATTTATCAAAAAATTTAAATTATTCACATAAACTTTATCGGCACCACAGTGTAACTAATTTAGCTAACTGGCCAGCCCTATTCACATAATTTTTAAAATTGACAAGTCAATCTCCAGTCAAAATCTTATTTGAACTTTGATCAGAATTGAATTGAATGTGTAAACTGACTTGGCGAAAACTGCATTGTTTTTCTTTTTTTTTTTTTTTTTAACTAGGTCTTCTTATCTTGTTTACTCTACTACGTAAAGATTTTTGTGCCTTTTAAGAAAGTTTTATACTCTTCCTCTATATTTCAATTAGGTTTCCTCAATGTACCCTATGTTTGCTTCTTCTAAACATCTAGGTAAAAATAGTGTTATTCTGTTAGAAGTATACTTGATAAAGCAATTATAAACACACAATACATTTTTCTTTTGTGAGTCACACAAAATAAAATTTATTAATCTCTGTGTTTTATTGCACAATCTGTGTAGTAAGACTACAAAAGATAGTATGTTTGTGTGAGTATATGGATGTTTAATGTACCCCAATATATTAGATTACATTTTAGTATGTATAGCATATCTTGTCTTGTCTGTTAGACCTGAATAAAATGGAGTGTGAGATTGCCACACACAGTCAATTGACCTGAAGGTAAATGATTTCCAGTGGCCCAAATCTTGTGTATACTTATTTGCTATTCAATGTAGTAAAAGAATAATTTGATTATACAGTCTTTAGATCAACACAATGTAGTGGTAATTACAAAATGCATTTACATTGCCATTGTGTGTGCTTTAATTTCAGGTTTAATTAGTATATATATTTTTGAAAATTATTGACCATAAAAAATTCAAATTTAACAGAAAGCTAAAAATTCACTCCCCAAAAGACAACTGGTTGTAGCTTTAAAACATCAAAAAAATTCTCTAATTTTCACAATGGGTGCTAATTATCCATAATAACTTTTGAAGCTGTAAGAAAATCTTCTCAAGTGTTTTTTAAAAATGATCAACCTTTTAAGAAAAAAGATTAATTTATCTTTCTTTCCTCTCATAGAAAATTATAGAAAAAATTGTTAAGATGATGAGGCAGTTAAAGAGCATTACTGTAAAATATATAGGAAAAAGTATTACAGATACATATTAGATGGTTAATTATAAAACTATCATAGTATTTTATTTATAGTATCTGATTAATTTCACTTTCTAAATTTTCACTTTCATAACAATTTTGCATATTTAAATTATTTTTAAAATTTTGCTTTAAAAAAATTCAAAAATAAAGTTGTAGTTAGAGCACAAAGAACTTATTTTTCCTAAATCATTTGAGTTGCTGACATTATGCTACATTATCCTCAAATACTTTAGTGTGTATTTCCTTCATAAGACAACATTCTCCTACATAGTCATGATGTAATGGTCAAAATCAGAAAATTGACATCATACCATTTAATCTTCAGACTTCTCTCAATTCCTCCCATTATCCATTAATGACCCTGATAGCAAAAGGATCCAGTTCAGGCTACCATGTTTCATTTATTTGTCAAATGTCCTTTAATCTCCTTCAATCTGTAACAATTGCTCATCTTTTTTTATTATTTAATTTTTTGTTGCTTTAAGAATCTTGACACCTTTGAAGATCACAGGTTATTCATTCTGTAGAATGTTTCTCAAGTTGGGTTTGTCTGATGTTTCTTTTAATTAGATTATGGTTAATAGTTCTTGGCAGCTGTGTCACAGTAGTGATTCTATTCTCACTGGATCCTATCATGTGGACGCGATTATGTTCTGTCTCATTACTGGTGATATCAATGTTGATTACTGAAATTGGTGTCTTCCAGCCTCCTTCAGTGGAAAGCTAATATTTTCCTTTTATAATTAGTAAATATTATTGAGGAGATAATGTAAGACCTATTCCTTATCAATATTTCAATTTATTAATTTGTTTATTTAACCTATGTAAACTCATGTTTTTCTATTTTCTATAATTGGCTATATTCCTATATTACCATTATTTATTTTGATGCTTAAATTGTCTGATATTTGGCCAGTGAAAGCTACTTTTTACTGGCTTCTTTTTATCTTTTCTGAGTCTCCATTATTCCTTGAGCACTTGTTTAGTTTCTTATATGACACAATACTCCAGGCTTATTTTCTGTATTTCCCTGTGTCAGCCTTGAATCAGCCATTTCTTTAAGTAGCCCCAATTCCTTATAGTGAAGACAGATATTTAGAAACAAACGTATATGCACTTGGTGTGCTCACTGCTTCTCTCTCTACCCTACTCATCTTGTGCAATGATCATGTACCTTGATCAGTTCTATAGTGATTTTAAACTAAATTATTCAGGAAAGGCAAGTAAGAGGGTAAGAAGCAGAAGAGGAGGAGTCAGCAGTCTGAATTCTTTTTCTTAAAGAGGTTCTCCAAAATTGTATAACCATTAAGCCTCTCTAAAATCCATCCCTACTCACTAAATTATATTTACTCTTTCTTGTCTGTTTCTCCTCACTAGCATATCACTTCTAAGAGGGCAAGGATTATTGGTTTGCTTTGTTCACTGATTAATTTCAAGGAGATTTAGAGAGAAAGGACAGCATTTGCTTCCTTCTGATGATCATGAGTGTCCTCTGCAACCCATGGTCATAGAAAAAGTAAAGAAAAGTAAGCTATAAATTCTCTTGCAGAGGATTTGCTCAAGATTTAAAAAAAATAAATTTTTAAATTTTTATTGACTTAATGTTTTTACTCCTTTTCTACTAAAGGGATCTTATTTTCTTCAATGGTTTTATAAGATTTTCAGAAAATTTCGTATTACTCATTTGGGGAAGGATATTTATTTTATTATGAAATTATTTTCAACACATACCCTAAAAAAGAGTGCTGGGTATATCTGATGCAATGATCTGTTTTTTGGTCTGACATGACTAATTATCTTATACTAAGAGAATGGCAGCACATGAAGAGTAGGCTGTTTAAGAAGTGATGCCCTGCAAAAATTAAGGATAAAAAGTCTTCGATGATATGGAAATATTTTGTGTGAGCTGTGGTTAACCACAATAAATTAATTATAATATACTATTGTTACAAAATTATTACAGTAGTTAGGAGGCATTCTTAGGATTATAATATGGGTTACTTCAAGTAGCATTTATTGAAAATCTGTTTTGTTTTGAGCATCGTTCTAGAACCTGAAGATAGGTAGGCAGATAAGATACAGACTCTGCATGCAAAGAACTCTGATCTAGAAGGGAAATCAATCCATATATGAATAATTACTTTGCAGTATAATAAATGCTTATAGAAGTGTGTCAGAATGCTGGCTGAACTCAGAACTAATTCATTCTTTTAACATATTGGGGTTATTTAGTTTGGAAGAAAGATATACAGGTGCTCCAAGGTTTTATCTTGTTATCACTGCTATGGGTAGCAGGAAAGCTTTCTTCTATGATACCACACAGTGTAATGTGTGCTGTTTATATATAAATCTCAGAATGTACTGAAGGGTGACATTTAGGATTGTGGTTAAAGATTTCGGCCAATATATGAATATAATGAAGTAGGCAAAAATAGGATGAACTACAAATCATGGCAAGCTTTGGGAAGTTTTGCAATCATGCAAAGCATATTCAGCATGAAAGCCTTAGAGCGTATTTCTCCATCTCATACACATGTGAAAAACCTGTCTCACTCACAGTATTTCTAACGCTAAATACTATATGTTAACATAATGTTCCTTATGGGGAATATTTTAAAAGTTGTCCCTATTTTAAAGTATTTCATTTTATGTATAAAAATATTTAAAGAAATAGCTTCTCCAATTTCCTATAATTCTTAGGAACAAAGTATATTCTGAAAACAAATTGTTTCTAAATTTTGGTTCACTGGGTAGAGATAACAAAGGAAGTATCTGATGTTTGTCTCAGTAATTTTTCAAACGATAGCATCTTTTATCTTACCAGTTTGATTACTTCAGAGAAAGAAAATGTCTATGCCAAACATTTTCCTGGAATCTGGACCAAGTGTCTAAGATGAATTGGAATGGGAGGGTTTGGAAATAAGGGTGGAATAGCAACTTCGTGGCTGTATTTGTGTATGCTTGTCTTTGAGCTCATGTAACAGATGAAGAAAATTAAAATTACCCACTTTTATAAAATCATGTTTAACTTAACCTGAGAGTAATACACATTTGGGGCCAAGTATTAAGCTTTACCAAGAGTTTAAAAAATCTTTTCATTCTCTCTCTCTTTCTTCCTTTATTTCAATTATTCATTCAAGTGTCAAAGTAAGTGATTCTTACTGTGCTTAGATCTAGAAATACAATGAACGGCCAAAAAGGCATAGTTACCTGACCATAGAGTTTAAAGTCTAGCAGGTAAGACAAACAAATAAACATGAAATAAGTGTAGTAAGTGCCTTGATGGGGGATGATATGGTGTCATGGGCGGGAAGATATAGCAGAGCATCACATCTGGTTTGTGTGTGTGCATTTGTGTGTATTTGTGCACACATACATGCGTGAAGTTGTGTGTAAGGACTTTTCCCAGGAGGAATGATGTCTATACTGGTATCTTAAAAATGAAAATGAAATAGAATAAATAGAATATAGATTCCATCTCCATGGTGCTAGGGAGAGTATGGAACAATAAAAGAAACCATGGCTTTGCAACAATCATTGTTTGTGGGTCCTCAGGTCAGTAATTTAACACTCAGATGATGGGCAATTTAAGTTTCTTTTTAGCTTGAAATTCAAGATTTGTATAGAATTAATCCTGAGTGGTTAATTTTTTTTTCTGCTTTGCAAATTTTATGACTTCAGATTATCCAGACACTGCACAGCTACAGCTTACCCATTTTCATTTGGAAGACTGTCCAACATTAAAATAAAATATCTATCTAGGGACAAATTGTAAATTCTGATTGAACATAAAGCTAAAAATTCAATGGAAAGAGAGTTTTGACTTCTCAAAGATGTATTGGCTGAAAAAATATACTTCTGCAGTTTAGATTTCTTTTGTGCAGTAGAATAAATAGAGGGCATGAATTCCAAGATGATAGATGAAATGCTGTTTCTTTCAAGGTCTGAGGTGGAGAAGAGTTCAGTAAAAGAGCAAGCAATGGTGATATTGCAGTGAATTCTGATCATTGAAGTAAACCAATTGGCAGGGGATTTATTTCCGTCATGTTATGAGAAGCATATCCAGGAAAAGAAGAAGAAAAATACTAAAATGTATACTTTCAGGCAACATTTGTTCCACAAATATTTACTGAGTATTGTCTGTTGGAGAGATACCATGCTAGGCAACTAAGGAGTTCAAAGTCTAGTAGAAATGACAGATTAAAAAAAATCAATGATTTCTTCAGTAATGATGGCAATGGCTAATGCTAAATAAGTACTTACTGGGTGCAAGACACTGTGCTAAGTCCTTCACATGGCTGCTCTCATTTAATCCTCACAAAAATTATCAGTGATGAGTACCATTATTAACCTAATTTTATAGAAAATTAAACTTAGGCCGGAGAAATGATGTCAATACCATACCTCAGATCATACAAGTAGTATAGTATTTGCTATGAGACATGTGATGCAGGTTTGTTTTCTGTGAATAAATAAATAGTTTATTTTGGAACATGTTTAGATAATGAAAAGATAATACAGGGAGTTCCCATATATCCCTCACTCAGTTTTAAGTGTAAGATCCCCTAATGGTACTTCCTTTGCATTTTTTTACCTTTGTCAAAACTAAGAAAGGAACATTGGTACATTGCTATTGACTAAACTTCAGAGTTTATTTGAATTTTACCAGTTTTTCCCTTGTTTATATTTCAGGATTCAATTCAGGACACCATATTATTTCAGCCTGTGTTTGAAGTCTTAAGATGCAGCACAGAGAAGTCTCACTAAGGAAGTATAAAAGTGGTAGGAAGAATGATGTGGGAAAAAGACGGGGGGAGACTTCCAAGGTGGTGCTTGCACTTGGCCTTGAATGTTCAGGTAGAATTATTCTAGCAAAAAGCAAGGGAAGAACATTAAACACAAAAACAAAAATACATTACAATATGATGTAATTGGGTGAAATATGAGTGGTTCAAATGATTGGAGCAAATCATGTAGATAGAAAAATGACAGGAAGTGAAGGGTAGAGAGTTAGGCCAGGATGAAAAGTTAAGGGACTTGATTATACCATGTTAAGAACTTTCATTTTATGTTAAAGTGTTTAAAGCCATTGAAGGATTTGAACAGAGGATTAACAGTCAGGCTATCATGTTTGTAAGCTAAGTTTTATGGCATTTTGAAAGTATAGAGGTTGGAGTGACTGAAAGAGGTTACTGAGGATCTATTGTCATAGTTTGGGGGAGAAATAATGAAGATGATAAAGGACTGAACAAAATCTACGTCTATAGATATGGAGGAGTCATAATGAAAAGGTGTAAGTGAGTTTAACATCACTTGAAGAGATTAAGGCTTCACATTTGTCTATTTGGTTGTTTAAAGAATGGTGTGCTGTCCATCAAAATGGGAAATGAAGAAACATAAATAGAAATGGGAATAAGATCATGAGTTGAATTTTTGGCATCTTTTTTCTAAAGGTTCTTTGAAACAACCATTAGCAGGAGCCCAACAGGCAGATAAAAAATAATAATATGGGGATCACACCAGAGACAGTAATATAGACTGGGAATTCTGTGCATCATGTCCATGGTGCTAAAGCTAGGTTCAGTGAGATTGTATAGGGTGGCAGTAACTGAGAAACGAGCAAGGAATTCCATCACAGAAAAATCAGGCTAAGGTGACAAGAAATACTGAGAATTAGCTGAAAGAGGAAGAAGAAGAAAGCTGCAATGAATGATAACAGAGAAGACAGAAAGAAAAAGAATTTCGAAAGGGAAATGTGGTCATCTTTGCCAAATGTTTCACAGCTGTTGAATAAAATTAGAAATGAAAGTTAGGCACTTTCGGTTTCAGCGCCAACATGAGATTTTGGAAGTCATAACCTCCATCCTCATAACAATAACAAAAAATGGCTGAACTGAAAATCACCAACTTTTTTTTGGAACCATTAGAGGTCTAAGGTTATAGGACAAATTGCCAGCCCCAAATCTGGAGAGTCAGGTGAATACAGAAAGTGAAGGCGGACTTCTGTTACCTGGAGCTGAACCCACTGGAGCCATAAACTGGTGAAAAGACTTAAATGGTAATTTTGACAAGCTGTGGAAGTTAAGAGTGGACAAGCCTGAGAGTAAGAAACTCCTGGGATATCACAATTTCATGAGTTTTTACCTCTAGTTTCTCAATGTAGAGAGTCAAGAAAAATCTCCTCATGACTCTGTCAGGGGAGGGGAAAAGAAATCATTGTGAAATAAGCCCAGAACATTCTTCATAACAAAGGACTTCTCCAGGGGAAAATACCAGAGCCTTATCCCACCTGAAGTGGAGGTATTTCCTGAACTACTGTCCCCTCTAACTTTTTTATCTCACTTAAGTGTGATGAAAAAGATAAGAAACACTTGTGAATGCAAAAGCTCAGGGACACAAGTCTACTGTGAGAATGACGTTTAATTATTAGATTATAGAAAGTCCCCTCCACACACACACACACACACACACACACACACACACACACATCTTATCATCAACAGCCTCCAAGAAATAATGGTGGATGATAGCTAAAGTTACAGCAAAAAAAAGACCCTGTCTGAGAAGCAGTATAAAGAGAAGCCTAAAAGTCAAAAGAGACAAAAATAAGGATTCTGGAGAAACAGGAAAGCTCTGGCACCTACAGCGTACAGCAAATATTAAATACAACACAACTCCTAACCACATTAACATAAAACCTTAACATGAAAGACCAATTAACTTGAGCTCCTTTTACTCAACGCATCATGTTTGCATTTTTTTAAAAAAAATAAGGTGACCTAAAATGCAGTAAACAAAACCAAAAACAAACAAAGAAATAATAAAATACAGTCTGAAGAGACAACACAAACATCAGAACTAGACTAACATAAGACTCAGATTTTTGAATTATCAGACAGGAATTTAAAATAACTATGATTGTACTATAGTTATTATAAAATGACTCTGATTATATCTGAAAGAACAGATGAGTAAAATAAGCAAGGAGATGGAAACTCTAATAAGAATAAAAAAGAAGTATAAAAAATAAAAACAACCCTGTAACAGAAATAAATGCCTTTGATGGGCTCATCAGTAGATAGGATATGACCAAGGAAAGAATCAGGGAACAAGACAAGAAGTTCGAATAGAAAAAAAAGAATGAAAAAAAAAAAGAACAATATATCCAAGAACTGTGGGACAATTTCAAAAGTTGTATCACAGTATAATTAAAATACCAGAAAGAGAAAGAGGAAAGAAAAAAAGAAGCAGAAGAAATAATGGCCGACTATTTTTCAAAATTAATGACAGACCAAACCACAGACTCAGGAAGTTCAGAGAACACTACGCAGGAAAAATATCGAAGTCTACACCTCGGCACATCATATTCAAATTGCAAAAGCCAAACACAAAGAAAAAATTTTGAAAGAATCCAGAAGTGGAGAAACAAAACAAAACAAATCAAATAAGTGGATCAAGGATAAGAATTACAGTGAGCTTCTCATTGGAAACCACCAAACAATAAAAGAGTGACGCAAATTATTTAAACTGTGGGGAAAAAAAACGCCTACCCATCTAGAATTCTATGTCCAGAGAAATTATCCTTCAAAATGAAGGAGAAATCAAGACTTTCTCAGACAAACAGCAACTGAAGGATTTCATCACAGCAGATCTGCCCTGCAAGAAACATTAGAAGTTGTTCAGGGAGAAGAAAAATAAATTCTATGATCAAAAATGTTTATGTATATAGGGCTTCCAGTCAGGACAGTGGAATAGATGGTCCCCAGCATCACTCTCTCCCACAAATCAATCAATTTACAACTATTAAAAAGTAACAACAGCCAAGCTGGACTGCTAGAGCTCAGAGGAAGAGGAGGAGAGACCTACGGGGTGCATGAAGGTGGGAGAAACCACAAAGAGAGAAAGAAAAAACCGCTCAGACCATTTTGAGCCCTGGCCACTTCCAGGCTGGAGCTGCTGAGCTCTGGAGCAAGAGCTGGCAAATGCCATAGCTGTGCCCTTCCAATAAAGTTGCTTGGAAGCAGCAGGGGAGAGAGGGCCTTGGTGGCCCTCAGGACAGCAAGACAACTAATAGTGTTTGTGTGGACCACATAGGAGTGAAGAGCAACAGACAACTGAAAAAGAAAGCTACTCAGAGGCTGGTTAGTCATAACAAGGGACTGGTGCACAGCCTGTCCCATGGGAAGTGTTTGGAGTGTGGGTGCTGAAGGAGACAGGCCCACCAGGAGAACACTGGGGCATAGCAAGGACAGCTGATCTGCCCTCCAATCAGCGTAGACCATTCAGTGGAGACTGGTCAGGAATATAGAACTGCAGGGGGTGCAGTTTGCTGAATATTCTCAGGCCTAGACCAGAGTTTCCACACAACTCAGGTGTACTGGAATTCAAAAAACCTGGAAGTATATATAAGGTCAGCAATTAAAAACTGAGCCGCACAAAAAGCCTTCCCCGGGGAATTAGCAGCAAAGCAGCAATCTAGCTCAACACAGGGCTCAAGTGCTGGTCCCCCAGGAAGTTCCCTCATTTTAGAAG
Organism: Galeopterus variegatus; assembly: GCF_000696425.1. NCBI lineage: Eukaryota > Metazoa > Chordata > Mammalia > Dermoptera > Cynocephalidae > Galeopterus > Galeopterus variegatus. The sequence continues at coordinate 70,080 of NW_007726388.1, read as the reverse complement.
TAAGCAAAGGACAGCAAATTAGTTCAAATGCAGAGTTTAAGTGGTGGGAAAAGAAAATAATCCAACACAAAACTGAGAGAAAAAACAAAATACCCACAAATCAAAGACAAATTTTGATATTAAGTAGTAAAGGTCTCACATCACCAAAGAACACCTATAACACCTAGAAGGACCAGAAGCCCCGCTGGGCTCCCAAACTAGGGAGCGGAGAGGGCCGGGGGCCTCAGCCACACCCCCAATATCCACAACCAGCCCAGCGATGACCACTGTGCTGCCCCAGGAATAGCCCTGGGCTCCTAAACCAGGGCGCTGGGGGTTCAAGGGCTTTAGCCATACCCCCCCGACATCTTCATCCAGCAATGACCAAGCCATCACTAGAAGCCTCCTGGTCTCCCCTGCAGGAATGAGGGGGTACCAAGGGCCTGAGCCACACCCCTCTTCCTCCTTCTCCCACCCTATTTCCTTCCCTGTTCCCATCTCACCTTCCCCACAAACTGCTCCACAATAACATCTTAGAATGTAAAAAATTAATAATATTAATAAATAAATAAACTTTAAAAAATTTTATGTACATAAAGAAAGGGAGAAAATTAGAGAAGGAATAAATGAAGGTAAAATAAAATATTTTATTTTTCTTACTCTTAATTGATCTAATAACCATTGGAAGTAATAGACATATGGGATAAGTAAAATGAATAATAGCAATGTTACAAGGAATGGGAAAGGGAATGGGGAATACTCTGTTATAGGGTACCTGCTCTACATGCAATGTGGTATAGGGTTACTTGACATTGGATTTAAACTAGTTGTAAGTGTATATTACACACTCTAGGGCAACCACTAAAAAAGTTCAGAGTATGTATAATTGATATGCTAATAGAGAAAATAAAATGGAATCATATAAAATGTTCAGTTAAAACCAGAGGAGGCAGAAAAAGAGTGGGAGAAAAAAAGAAATAAAGAATAAGTGTAATGAAAAGAAAACAATTATAAACATGGTAGACATTGATACCATTGTAACAGTAATTATGTTAAATATGAATATTAGTCTAAATATGCTAATTAGAAGACCCAACTCTGTTGTCTGTAATAAATCTTTAACTATAAAGACTCCAGTAACTTAAACGTAAAATGATGAAGAAAGATATATTGTGCTAACACTAATCAAAAGAAAGCTGGAGTGTCTATTAGTTTCAGTCGAAGTAGACTTCAGTACAAGAAAAATTATTAGTGACAAAGAGGGTGTTACACAATGATAAGAGGTGGAATTTGCCAGGAAGACGTAATAATCCTTAGTATGTGTGCACCTAGTAGCAAAGTATCAAAATACATGAGAAAAAAACTGATAGAACTACGAGAGAAATAGAAAAATTCACTATTGTAGTTGAGACTATAACACCCCTCTTTCAGTAATGATAGATCCAGTAGACAGAAAATCAGTAAAGGTATAGTTGATCTGATCAGCACTATCAATCAATTGGATCTGCCTGACATTTATAGAATACTCAATCCAACAGTAGCAGAATATGCCAGAATTCTCTAGCTCACATGATACAGTCACCAAGATAGAGTACTTTCTGGGCAATAAAACAAACCTTAACAAATTTAAAAGAATAGAAATTATACAAAGTATGCACTCTGTCCACAATAGTATTAGACTAGAAACCAATATGGGATGCTCAAATCAGGATAATTAGTATATTCAGAATTACATAATGTAATCATTTTTTCTGGCCCTTTATCTTGCTAACCCCCCTTCACATATTGCACACAAATATTGATATTGAACATTGTGTGCCACAGATATGTACGATCAATTATGTTTCAATAAAAAAAAAACCCCAAACTAGAAACCAATCACATAAAGATAGATGGGAAATCCCAGATATATGGAGATTAAATAACACATTTCTAAATAACATATAGGTCAAAAAAGTCTCAAGAGAAATTAAAAAATTTTGGGACCTAAATGAAAATATATAATTTGTCAAATTATGTAGGATGCAGTACAAACAGTGCTTAGAGAGGAATTTATAGCATTATAATATGCATACATTAGAAAAGATAAGAGATCATAGATAACTTTAAGTAGGGAAATTTGGTCAGTTAATGGGTCCCAACAATAGATTACAGTGCATTGAAAAAAAGTAGATGGAAAAGAATATATCCATGAATATAAACTAATCTCTTAAAAAAATGCCTGAAATATTCTTATTAGCTTCAGAATTTCCAGAATGGTATGATGTGAGCTGGATCCAAATGCATTAATGGTCTAAAATATCTATGCATTGGGTCTTTATAATGCCTTTGTCTTTTCTTCAGTTTAACTCTTGGAATACTACTCCTAAAACTGAAGGAAAGACTTGGCAAATCACTAAATGTTTTTAGCATAAATGCAGTTAACGAGATTGCATATATGAATAGACTACCGAGGGAAGGATGCAGGACACCGAATTGCTAAAGTGGGTATGGCCGTGAGAGAATGGAATGAGAAAGCAACCAGGGTAAATCTGGCGACTGGGCCACTGGCCTGAAAAGCAAATGCTGAGGCTGACACCACACAGGAAAGGAGCTGGCATTCAGCCCTGATTCCTGCTTCTCCCTAGTCCTGGTGGAATCCCCATTCTGGAGCACTCTAGTGGCCTCCACACGGTTTTGCCCACTTTCCCTCTTTCTCCTGTCTAATCCATTCTCTACTCAGTAGCCAGATCGACAATTTGAAAAGCTCCCACTCAACATCATTTTCCAGTTGAAATGTTCTCACCAGTTGCCATTGAAAAAAGAGTAAAATCAATAATCATTGCAATGGCCTACGAAATGCTGAGTTACCCGATGATTTTTACAACTTCGACATCAATTTCAGCCACTCCACTTACTATTCATTTTGGGCTTGGCCCTCTCCTCATTCAGTGCATTTCTCACACTTTATTTCTTTTAAAACACTTCCCAATATTTGTAATTACATATTTAACTGTTCGTTCACTTTCTTATTATTTCTCTCTGCACTAGTCGATAATCTTCATGAGGCCATAAATTGTATTTGTAGCCAAAACAGTGCTCAATAATTATTCATTGAGTAAATGTGTGAACACCTGAGCTCAGTGGGCTTAGGGAGCAGGGAAAGGAAGCACTGAAATCTGCAACTAGACTGTTCACTGATGTCATTTGGAACCCATTCGAGGTCTTTCAGAGCTTTTGATAACTGGACAAACAAAAGACAGCCTAAGTAGAAATCATTTTTATTGATTATTCTTTTCTCTGTCTTTCCAAGTTATTGGCACAACATCATGTAGTATGAGTATAACAGTATTAAATATTTGCTCAAGTGAATCCTACTTTTCATTAACTTTTCATATAAAAAATGTAGGAAATTTTTATCCTCCTCAGTAATACATCTTTTTTTAAATTTGTTTGTTTGATTTTAAGATACAGCTGAATGCTTTATTTATGATACGATTAATGGACATGATTTACTGAATGTCTTTTATATACAAAACACTGTTCTTGGTATGTCTATCACTTAATCTTCAAAACAACATCTAGGTGTTCGTACTATTATCCCAAAGAAGTAGATGAGAAATCTGCAGGTCAGAGAGCCTTGGTAACATTGAAAATCATACAGCAAGTTGGGGACAAAGTCAAATCTTCAGCTCAGGACTGCTCACCTTCAAGGTTTGTGCCCTTTTCTCTGTATGTCCCGGTCACCCAGCCATTGCTTTTGGGCAGAGATGATGATGCGTTCCTACATGGACTAGATTTGCAGCAATTGAGCTGCTTCTGACATACATTATATAAGAAATACATAAATATTCATATTACATGTAAAAAGCAAACATTTTGATTTTATGTCCACTTTAAGTTTTAATTTGAAAATTTTGTTGAGAAACTTGAACATATCTTAATGTCTTTTCAAAGCTGGAACACCTAATTGATTCAGTCAGATCACTCTCAGTGAAAAACAAAATGAACCATTGGAGTCAAAACATTACTCCATTGGAATTTCCTCACCTTGTTTTGGTAATGCCATTCCTATGTATTTTGGTTACAAAAAGATCTCTTTCCTTTCACCTTTCCAGATTTCAGCTCCTCCCTAAGTAGATGGCCCAGTTTAGGCTCTTTCCAACATGCTTGCCCTTGCCATGACTTGTTCACTGTCTGTCTACCCCATTGCCAGCCCCCCAGAAGCTGGGGACGACGTGTCTTTCTCTTAAGCTCACATCTCATTGTGGAATGTATACTTGGCTCTCTGGCTCTAAGGCTGCTTTCTGTCCTAACAACAAAACCTACATTCAGACGTCGATCCCGAGAGTGGCCTTTGTATCTTCACATACTGCGGTACTCACTCCAGGACATTTAGCTGCTCTGTTATCCATTTATGTGAAGTGACCTGAAGTCCCTCTAAGAATGGTAAGGGCAAGGTCAGAGCGCAGTGGGCACTGATCAGTTGGGGTTTTCTTGAGAACACAGCTTTCTCTCTTTTTGTCTCATCCCCCTTCACTTCAGTGATCATCAGCAGGCACTCTCATTTGTACTCCAAAGAGAATGGTTTTATTTCGGTCCTTAATAAAAGTTTAATAGCAGATAGAGCACTTTGATGAGAATTCACGTTAGTGAGATTTTTATTTCACCTAATATACTAGCGTATTATGCACTTGAGTAATCTATGGGCTGTTGTAAATAAAGTAAACAACATATATTTACAGAACTAAGCAAACTTCATTTTATGATGCTCTCCTAGCTTTCACACTCTCATCAGTAATAGCTCTCGCTCTCATTAGCGTGCATCAGCGAGACGCTCCTCTAATTAGCTATAAACTTACTGCTGAATAGCAGTCATTTCAAGTACCGTTTGTTATTAAAACAAATACCTGAAAATTACACTATTAGTACAAAATTCAATCCCATTTTAAGCCCAAAATTTAAAGCAAACTTAACACCCTCACTCCTGCATGCAACATGCTATCAACAAGTTTTCTTTGTATTTGAGGACCTCTACCAAGCTGGGATCCACCAGGAACATACATGGAACCAAGAACAGAATAAAAGCATTTCCTCAATTTTTATAATTACTTTGAAAGAGAGGCATATTGACAACAATTCTTGGGAAAGTGGAAATGCTTATCTCAGTATCCCTGTTTGAATTCAGTTTAATATAATCAGTGAATGTTTGTGGGCACTTACCCTGTCAGGCATTGAAGCCACAGAGGTAAAGATACTTTCTTGGCACCATGTGGGGATGACCACGTGGGTGTCCAAAGTGGATTTAGCTTAAGAGGAAAGGACTTGAGAAAGAGAATTCTCAGGTTTATTCGGATTTAATGTAAATGCTAGAATATACAGCATTTGAAAGGTGGCATGATGTAATTTAAAGGCAGTGGGAGTAAATCCTTGATTTTAGTCTCATCTCTGCCATTTGTTAGCTGTGTAATCATTTCTGCCATTTAATAGCTGGGTGACCATGTGTCTTAGACTTATAATTTTTAACATGGAGATGTTGTGAGTAATGAAATGATGTAAGTAAAACTTAAAGAACGATCCCGGCAAGAGTAGGTTCTTACTTCTCTTGCGTTTTTCCATTTTCCTGTGCTTCTCTAAAACTTTCTCCTTCTTTACCTCAGACACATTAATCTAGAATTCCAGGCCTTTTCACTTCCCTCCAGTCTTACCACTTAGTGTCCTTCTTTCTATGTTGAAGTTATTTCTTCTGCCAAGGATGCCCTTCTTTTTTTTTTTTTAACCTTGCTTGGCATGGCAGAATTCGTTTGTTTCCTTAAGCTGTACCATAAATACTACTTCTTCCTCCACCAGCCTGTCCTGATCTCTCCCACCGTACTTTTTCCTTCTTCTGAATTTTCATTGCATTTTGTATATCTTTCTTAATGCCCATCACATTAACTTGTACATTGTAGTTTCCTAGATGCATATCTTATTTCTTTTAGGCACATTAGGATTGGCATTAAATAGTCTGGTAAATCTGTAAATTCAGCACCTAGCACAATGTCATAAATATGTAAAAGTTATTCCATAATTTTTTTAAAAGTAGTATACTTTCCTTCATAAGTTAAATAGAACCTTAAGTGTCCTTGGATTTGAAACATTTTTACATGAAATTTACCTGGCAGAATAGTGTCAAAATCAGAAGGCTGAAAGACTAGTGTGTACTGAATCACTGTAGGACCAATAGGTTGACTCCATATATTCTTTCCCAAAAGAAGGCCTTTGTTCAGAATCATTTTTTTATTAGACAAAGAGCTCATTATATCCATCCCCTGAAGTTTGACTTGGGCTCAGTAGAGTTTCCCTAAATTGAAAACAAAAAGAAAGAAAGAAAAAAAAAGAAAGAGAGAGAAAAAAAGAATCTTGCTGTGCAATTGGACGCTAGAAGCCATTTGAAACCGTATTTTAAAAGAATATTTAATGACGAGAAAATGCTCATATGGATTATTGAAAGAAAATTATAAGATGGCAAATTTTAATTTTAATATATGATTTAAAATTAATATCAGATAAAATAAAATGTACTGAAATGTAACCAAATGTTTTAAGTAACTGGATCTGGATAAAATGAAATGCTGCTGTTTTTATTTTCTTCATTTTATTTTTTTTGTATTTTTAGTAATGTTTTCAATAAGTGCTTATTAATTTTATAATCAGGAAAACAATAAAATGTATTTTCAATAGATCAGTGGCTTCTCAATAAGGGTGATTTTGTCTGCAAGGGGACATTTGGCAATTTCTGGAAGCATTTCTGTCACAACCAGGGTCTGGGGGGGTGTGCTATTGGCATTTAGTGGGTAGAGGTCAGGGATAATGCTAAACTTCCTGCAATGCACAGGACAGCCCCCATAACAGAGGATTATCTTGCCTCAAATGTCAATAGGGCTGAAGTTGAGAAGCTCTATAATAAAGAGAAAGCAAACAAAAAATACTGAATGAGGAATTGGGTTACCGAACCATGGTGCATCGATCAATATAATAGACTATTGTGCAGGTCTTAAAACTTACACTGCCAAAACGTTTACTGAGATCTCAGTCCAACCAGTGCTTTCTCATCCTTAGTGGTCTATATTTCCTCATACAAAAACTTGTTGGTGTTTTTTAAATTATATTACCCTTTGTTGGATACATGTTCTTATGTTTCTAACAGTGGGAAGGATTCTTTGGGAGTAAGATCAGCATTTATTTACAACTTTCTTCAACATACCTTGTATAGAACTAGTATGGGGAAGACACTCTAGTTGTTATGGTTAATCATTCATAACCTCTGAGTCTAAAATACGCTTTCACTGGCACATGCCTGAACTCGAACTTACACCGTTTTCCTTGATATTTTGTCAAATAGGGATATACACTATTTCTGTGTATCTACCTATCTGTCTGTCTATCTAGCTATCCATCTCTAAAAATACTACAAGAGTTTATGGGCTAAGAGGAAAAACTGGATGATTGAGAGTAGCTCCTGAGATCTTAGGAACTCAGGGTACAACAGCAGCAGTCTCTTTAGCTCTCACCTCTGTTTCTCCATGTGTGGCCATTTAATTCTTTCAGGCTTCCATACATAATGAGCATTCGACTTTTGTCAACTCTGGGGTCACATTTTATATACTCATGATGATAGAGAAAGGAGAGATTCTTTCATGACTACTTAACATTCCAGTAGAAAGATCTTAAAGGAAATCATTGGCTCACCTTTGTTATATACCTATCTTGAGAACAAACTATGGCCAGTGATATGAGTTATTATTAATGGCCCAGCCATGCCAATGTGGTAAGGTAAGGTCTATCATGAAAGGAAAAAAGAAGTGGCATTGGATGGTCAAAGACATAGTCAATATGAAATTATACTGGAGCTATTTCACTTAGCTTAATAATGGCTCTATATACTCTAGAGTTTAATGCCCACATAAAAAGCTATTCCCTCATTCCCTTGAAGATAATTGATTTCTTGAGAGAACATTTTTGCTTTTATTTTACCTATCAGTGTTTCAGGAAAAATTAAACTTTAATATCTTCTTGTTTTAGTTCCCCATTGATACTACACCAATAAAACATCAAACTTAATGTTTCAAGATTCTTTGTTCATCGAATATTATATAGGATTATAAGTATAAAACAAATGTGAATGGGAACACTCAGTTACACTGCTCAATTATGTACTGAAATATTATAAAAGCAATTCCAGAATTTGTACCTGTCCCCTAGTATTTCAGGAGATTATGTGAATGTGCTGTACAGCCCCAAGTCAATTCAAGGGTTTCATGTGGAGGAAGAAGCTATATTTATCTTTAATAAAACCAGACCTTGCCAAGATTGACATACAATTTTCTGAGATGTTTTCTTGGCATCATTACAAGTTATGCTTAGAGAAAAATGCCAGCAAGAATGATCAAAAAGATGCTTTCATATAATACTCTAGCATTAAAGTAATATTCCTAGCAATGCAGCTCTTATTGGTGAGCTCAAGAACAGTAATAATGACAGGAAAAACTAAATAACTGCTGTGCTAAAGTGATATGGGGAGGAATCCTGTTATCCTGGAGGAAGAAATGCTTTCAAAAAAGGGCAGGAATCAGGCTAATCTGGAGAAAACCAGAAGTAGGGTTGATGAGGACAGAAAGATTCTTCTTGAGGAAGGGCATTGTGAAGCATATGCCCACTCTGTTGCCCCAGTTTATAATCCTAGTACACTTATGCCCGAAGTCCCCAGAGACACTTGAGCTGCAGCTCAGGACTTCCTCCAGACCTCTACCAGGGTCTTTCATCTGCCTAATTGGACCCAATAATTCTTTTTCTTTTTTATTCTTTTAACAGTTTTATTGAAATATAATTCATATATTGTACTGTTTACCCATTTGAAATATATGAATCAATTATTTTAAGTATATTCGTAGAGATATGTAACCTTCACCATTGTCAAATTTCAGAATATTTTCATTACCCACAAAGAAAACCCATATGTATTAGATTTCACTCCCTATTTCTCTGCACACTCTCAGCCCTAGGCAACCACTTATCTACTCAATGTCTTTAAGGATTGGCCTATTCGGTACATTTGATATAAATGAAATCATATAATACGTGGCCTTTGTGACTGGCTTCTTTCACTTATGATAATGTCTTCAATATTCAACCATGTCATAGCATGTACTGGTATTTCATTTCTTTTAATGGCTAAATAGTATTCCATTGTATTGATATGTTACATTTTATTTATCTATCCACCAGTTGTTGGATGTCTGGGTTGCTTCTGCTTTTGGTTATTATGAATAATGCTATTGTGAACACTCATGTACAAGTTTTGTGTGGATGTATATTTTCATTTTCTTGAGTATATGCCTAGGAGTGAAACTGCTAGATAATGTCTTATGTTTAATATTTTGAGGAAATTCCAGACTGTTTTCCAAATTGACTTTACCATTTTATAATCCACCAGCAATGCATTGTGGGTTCCAATTTCTTCACATCATCACCAAAACTTTGCATTATGTCTTTTTTATTTTAGTCATCCTAGTGGGTGTGATTAATATCTCATTGTAGTTTTGATTTGCATTTCCCTAATTACTAGAGATATTTAGCATCATTTTATGTGCTTATTTGCCAGTAGTATATCTTTTTTAGAGAAAGAACCTTTTTCTATTTCTAATTGAGTCAGTTATTTTTATTATTGAGTTACAACAGTTCTTTGTATATTTTGAATACAAATGCCTTGCTGGACATATTTGCATAATATTTCCCCCGTTTCTGTGGGTTGTCTTTTTCTTTCTTGGAATTAATCTTCTTTAAAATAAATATTGATAGATTAATGTATTTCATCAAATTTGGGAAGAATTTAGGTTTTCATCAAATTTGGGAAAATTCTTTGAAGATTCGGGAGAAAACCTTCAAAGGTTTTTTCTGCTTCTTCCTCTTTATTCTTTCATTCCAGTATTCCCATTTGTGCATTTTGTGCATTTAATGGAGTCCCACATTTCTCTAAGGCTCTGTTCAGTTTTCATTCTTTTTTCTCTGTTTTTAGATAACATAATCTTTATTGATATATCTGTAAGTCAGGCTACTATTTATTTTGCCAACTCAAATCTATCGTTGAGTCCCTGTAGTAAATTTTTTATTTGAATCATACTTTTCTACTTCAGAATTTCCACTTTTAAAAATAATATCTATTATTTCATTGCTATTCTCTTCTTGATGAGACATTATTATCATACTTTCTCTTAATCCTTTAAACATACTTTCCCTTGGATCTTTGAACATACTTGTAATAGATGCTTGGAAGGCTTTGTCTGCTATGTTAATTCCCTCAAAGGCAGTTTCTATTGACTGATTTTTTTCTTCTGTGCTTGGGTCATACTTTTCAGTTTCTTTGTATGTTTCATAATTATTTGTTGAAAACTGAATATTTTAGATACTGCCTTATAGCAACTCTGGATATTGATATCCCCCTGAGGATTATTGTTTTTGTTTGTTTGGTTGATTATTTGTCTAGTGGCTCAGCTATACTTGTTCATTTACGTCTATTCCCCACACAGTTTGGAGGTTCTCATGTCTCTTAGAGATCCCAGTTTTGGAGATGCGGTTTTCATCACCACTAGGAATGACTGTGGATATAGCCAAGCTCTTTAACTGTCTCTTTCCCTGATCTACATGGTAAACTTCTGGATGGTCTACTTCTATTGGCATCACACAATAGAAGGCTCTGTTATCCTCGTCTAATTGCTAGATGATTGCTCTACTAATTTAGACAATGCTCCGGCACATACATTGCCCATATTTTGATTGTATTGAAGTCAATGCCCTTGGCAGGGGTAGAGTGTTGCAAGTTTTTGGAGCTATTTTGATTTTTAATTAGGCAGAACCTCTTGGCTATGGAGCTGAAACTGTGCATGGTGAGAAATAGGAAATTTGTTCTTCACTGACTGCCCCACCTAATTCCTCCCTATGGGGCAGGAACTATGTACTGGAGTTGACTGGGAGCTGCTGCTGCTGTTCAGCTCCTGCCACCATCCAGTATGAATCTTCCTTGGCTCAGATTGGGAAGATGGGGCTTGCTGATTTTGTTGGCTGCTGAATCTACCGAAATTAGCCATTCATCCTCGGAAGCTGGTGAAGACAGGAGCTGTCATTTAGCTATTGAGACTACTAAAGAATCTCTTCTGTAACATAGAGTTATATGGAAATGGGAAACTGCACTCTTCAATAGCTTCCTGGCCAAGATCTTCAGTAGGTAAGAATAATTGATGCTGCCTTAATTAAAAGGTATGGGGGGTTAAATTCAGTCTTTAGCTCAAATGCCATGGTTTTGCATTGTTCTTACCAAATTTCCATTAATTTTGCTGAATAAATGCTTTCAATTTTTTTGTAAGTTATTTAATCAATCCCCCAAGTCCTGAATATTACTGTTGCTAATTTTGACCACTTAGTAAATATCTCTCTGGGAGAAATATTTCCCTGTGAGCTGCTCACCATCATCTGGAAATCCCACTCCACTTCACATTCTTGACATCCAAGCTAGACCATTCTCTTTTGGACTATCTTGTTTGGATAGTACTTTCCAGGTCACCAACACACATACTGATTTTCTTCCTGCTGGTTCTATCAATTATTGACAAAGGAGTATTGAATTCTCAAACATAATAGTGCATGTGTCTGTTTCATTTTGCAGTTCTATTAGTTCTTGCCTCACATATCTTGATGTTCTGTTATTAGGTGCGTATATGTTAAGAATTCGCCATTTTATCATTACATAATTGCCCTCTTTATCCCTATTAGTTTCCATTTTTCTGAAGTCTGCTTTGACTAAAATTAGTATCTGTACTCTAGATTTTTTGTGTTGTTATTTTTAATTTTAGCATTGCATGGCTTTCTCCATTCCTTTAACCTAGCTGTGTCTTTATATTTAAAATGAGTTTCTTAAAATGAGTAGACAACATATGGTTAGGTCTTATTTTATTTACCCACTCTGATAATCTCTGTTTTTTAATTGGTGTATTTAGACTACTGTGTTTAAAACAATTATTGATATAATTGGATTAATAGCTACTTTGTTTATAATCATTTTCTTTTTTAAATACTTATTCTCTGGTTCTTTTTCTTTCCTTTTATTCTTTTCCACCCACTTTGAGCATTTTAGATGATCCCATTTGTTCTCCTCTATTAAAATGTTAATTATGCTTCTTAAAAAATTTTAGTGGTTTCCCTAGAATTTGAAATATAATATAAATAATCAAAGTTTGTTTTCAAATGCTAGATTGCCTTACATACACTGCAGTTATCATACAGCAAAGTCTATACTAATTCCTACCTCCTGTGTTTTGGAACATTTCTTTCATTCATTTTACTTATCCACATGCTATAATCACTCTATACATTGTTACTATTATTACTTTGAACAAATAGTTATTTATTAGTTTGAATAAAAATAAGAAAAGCAAAAAGTTTCATTAAATTTTTATTTATTCCTTCTCTGGTTCTTTTCCTTGGATTACATAGATCTAACTCTCTGACTTGTATCGTTTTCCTTTTCTCCAAAGAACATTTAACATTTCTTGCAAAACAAGTCTTCCACAACGGAATTCCTTAGTTTTTCTTTGCCTGAGAATGTCTTCATTTCTCCTTTACTTTTGAAGGATAATTTCACTGGATATAGAATTCTAGATCTACAGTATTTTTCTTTTAACACAACGTATTTCAGTCATTGTGTTCTTGCTTGCATGCTTTTTGACCAGAAGCCCGTAAGAATATAATTCTTATCCATGTTCAACTATTAACAAAGTACTCTTATTCCCTCTGGCTTCTTTCAAGATTTTCTTTTTGTCTTTGTTTTGGCAGTTTGAATGGATTTGCTTAGGTTTAGATTTTTTTTTAGCATTTATCCTACTTGGTGTTTTCTAATCTTTCTGGGTCTATTGTTTGGTGTCTATCATTAATTTTAGAAAATTGTCAGCCATTATCCACAGAGTATTTAAAACTGAGGTCATTAGGCATTTAGTATGAGGTTTTATGTTACTGCAGCTAAGAGTTTGGCTGTGTTTAAGGTTTGCTGTTCCTGTAGATGCCCAAGGTTTCAAATTTATCTGGCATTCGTATTTTTGTCTCCCCTTTTGACTTTGGACCTTCCCTTTATAGTGCTCCTCAGAGAGCATATGTTTCTTGCAGCTTTTTCAGCTATGATCCACTATTATTTCTTTGAGACCTATTGATATGATGGTATGGTGTGAAGAAGAAGAAGAAGAATTCTATAGTTTCATAATTAAATCTCATCCTTTCAGTGAGCCTGTGTCTCTGGTCTATGAACTTTGTAAATGTTTCTTGGTTCCCCCTCAACTCTCCTTTAGTTGATATAGGAAGGCTAGATGGTGCAGGACAGGGAAGTGTGCCTCCTTTAGGTGGGTAAGGCTCTGGTAAAGTCTGTTACCCTGGAGAGTAGGCTTATGTATGTTATGTAGAATACTCTGTATTTCAAAATGATTACTTTTTCTTCCTCATCAGGAAAAACAGGGAGATTTTTTCTTTGCTCTTTACTATGAAAACCTGTTGATGTTCTTGGAATTTAAACCTATGAAAGCGTGGGTATCCTCCTAAGTCTGCAGCCCCAAGCAGTTTCTTATATTAATTTGTGCGCTCTTCAGTAATTTCTCAAAGTTACCATTTACAGTTCTTACCAGTTTATGGCTCCATCTGCTTTTGCTCTGTGCAACCCCATCTCTGCTGTGATTCCCTCTGTGCACCTGACTCTCCAGATTTTGGGGTGTTTGTTTGCCTTGCTACTTCACTTTCAATGGGTCCAAATGAAGTGACTGATTTCACTTTGTTCAGTTTGATTCTTGTAGGGATGAGAGTGACAACTTCCAAGCTCTTTGCACGTCAGAAATGAAATCAGAAGTCCTAAATAATCATTAAAGGCATTTTAATGATTACTAGGTGCTATTTTAATATCTGTTGAAATACAAATCATATATTGTACCCATGTTAATTCTTATTCTATTCTAAAAAATTCTTGAACATTTAAGAAAATGTTGCTTAATAACAATGTTTATTTCTCTGTATGCAATCTCCAGAGAGCTATCAGACTCGTTTTGTGATTATTGTACCCATGGTAACTCTTATTCTATTCTCAGAAATCCTTAAGCATTCAAGAAAATGTTACTTAATAGTAACTTTATTCCTCAATATGTATGCAATCTCCAGGGAGCTATCAGCCTCTCTTTTTGAATAAAATTTTGATCACTGTTTATAAGGAGGATGAAATTAATAAACAAAAATCCTTCATTAGTTGAGAATTTGAGATTTGAATCTTTCCATAGCTGAAAATAACTCTAAATAATAAACTTTCCTAAAATAATTTGTTTCAGTCCTCGCCAGGGCATCTGCTGTTCTACTTTCTTTATTTTACAAATTATTATATTACTAATTTTTATTTGCCTTTCGTTTAAAAAGATGCCAATGGAACACGTCAAATATAACTGAGAATGTGAGGAGAAAGTGATGAAAAATAACTTCTGAAACAATTTGTTGAGATATACTGCCAATACAAAAGATTTTTTGCCATTTACCATTCCAACTATACTATTTGTATTTTTATAATAAATCTAAACTTACAGTTTGCTTTCTAAAATTTGTTTACAATAACAATTTTCTGGCAATAGACTCATAGTAATTTTACTTTCCAACCATAGTGCAGTGTATGTTTTTCTGTTATTAATTATCTAAAAGATAATCATATGAGATGATTCTATAATTTCAATTTTATACCTTTATCCACACATCCTCAACATAAGGTTTAGCAGAGATACAACTATTAGAATTTATAGTACTTATGTTACAAGATTATATTAACGACTATATTATTTTTTTGCCATTTCTATTTTTTAAACAAGTATTTAAAAAATAATAATTAAGCAGGGGCTGGCTGGTTAACTCAGTTGGTTAGAGTATGGTGCTGATAACACCAAGGTCCCTGTATTAGCCAGCTGCCAATAAAAGAGAGAAAAAAAAAAGAAAAAAGAATTAAGTGGAATATACCGTGTTAAATATTTTTGTAGATTATATTATTTAATTCTATTAATTCCTTCAAAACTATTTCCTGCCAAAAAGTATTGTGGATTGCACATATAATAAAACATTTTGTGTGTCTCTTTGTATATTTTAAAATCCAATTCGATTTTTCTCTTATTGATATATTTTATGTATGAGGATACTTGAAAAAGTTCATGGAAAGGTCTGTATAAATTTTCCATTCTGTTTTTCTATAAACTTTCTGATGTTTCCTTGTATATTAATTCTAAGCTTGTATATCCTATCAAAATTACTTTGAAAGCTTGAGAAAAAGTATACATTCTAAACAAATGAATACAGAGCATTTATCAATATAGTATATTCTGGGACATAAAATGAATTATCATGAATTTTAAAAGAGTCCATCCATACAAAAAATGTTTCCAGACAATAGAATATTAAATTATAAATCAATAGCAGAAAAAAATATCATGGAAATTCAGAAATATTTGGAAACTAAATAACAAACTTCTTCCTAAGAAGTATTTCAAACAAGAAAAAAAAACATTTTTAACTGGATGAACATGCAAACTCAACACATAATAATTTATGGCATGCTAGTTATATAAGAATTAGAGGCAAATTATAACCTCTAACTGCTTATAGTAGAAATGGAAAAAAATCTTAAACCAGTGTCCATAGCTTTTTTCTTAAGAAACTAAAAGAACAAATTGAACCTAAATTAATCAAAGAAAGAAAATAATAATAAGGGCAGAAATCAATGAAATGAAATGGTCTTAGATCTCCAACTTGAAAAAAACCACAGCAAAAACAATAGAGAAAAACAATGTAACCAAAAAAATATATAGAATAACCAATAAAATTGGTAAACTTCTTGCCTGGCCAAACAGTGAAAAAAAAAAAAAAAAGAAGGAAGACACAAATTAATAATACCAGGATTGAGAGAGGTGACATCATTACAAATTCTACAAGTTATTTGAAGTATAGTTAAAGAACGCTCTGAAAAACTTTATGGCAATAAATTTAACAATTCAGATGAAGTGAACAAATTTAGTTTCTTGAAAGATACAAACTCCCAATGCCCATTCAGTAGATAAAGTCGTTCCTAAATTAACAGGTAATCTGAAGAGTGCTATATCTATTAAATTAAATTTGTAATTGCAAACTTTCCCACAGGAAATTCCAGACCTAGATCACTTTATTGGTGAATTCTTCTAAATATTTAAGGAAGAAATAATACCTAAACAAATGTTTTCAGAAAATTTAACAGCAGTAACTGCTTGTCAGTGTATTCTGTTAAACTAGCATAATCCAAAATCCAAAAGCAGACAAAGGCATCACCAGGAAAGGAAACTAAGGACTAATATCTTTCATGAATATAGGTGCAACAATTCTTAACAAAAACTTAGCAATTAAATCCAGTAGTATGTAAACATATAAGATAGCATAACCATATAGGGTTTGTCCCAGAAATTCCAGGATAGTTTTACATTCAAAAATCAGTCAATGTGTTAATGAACCATGTCAACAAACTAAAAAAGGAAAATGTGATTACCATAATAGACATAGAAAAAACATTTAACACAATCCAAAATTTACAGGTGATAAAACTCATAGCAATCTAGGAAGAGATGGTAATTTCCTCAACCTGAAAAAAGATATCTGTGAAAAAACCCTCAGCTAACATAATAATTAATATTGAAGAAGATGAGTCAGAAGATCTGAAAATGTGGTATATCTACACAATGGAATACTACTCAGCTATAAAAACGAATCACACACACACACACACACACACACACACACAAAAACAAACAAACAACATCAACAACAACAACAACAAAAAAACCGGGGGGGGGGGAGAGGAAGATATAACAACCACAACTTTTTTTTTGAAGTTCTTACAACAAGAAAATGGAGGGGACACACCTGGGTGGGAGGGGGGAGAGGGAGGAGGGAGGGAGGTTTCGGGGATGGGACACAATAAATAACTACATTGTATATTGACAAAATAAAAATAATAATAAAAAAAAATCTGATATTGTTAAGGTGTCAATTCTCCTCAAAGTAATAGATTTGATGTAACCCTAATCAAAATCACAGTAGGATATTTTTCAGAAATTGACAGATTCTAAAATTTAGAGTTTTGGACATAGAGTAGCCAAAACAAAGTTAAAAAGAACAAAGTTGGATGGTTAATACCACTTGATTTCAAGATATTATACAATTATGGTACTAAAACCTTTGGGTATTGGGTTAATGATAGGCAAATAGATCAGGGGAATGGAGAGAATAGAGAATCTAAACAGAATTACATACAAGCGTCCTTCAAAAAGTTCATGGAAAGACTCAAATTATTTTTTATTTCCATTCTTCCATGAACTTTTTGAAGTACCCTCATATATAGATGACTCATCTTTATCAAAGCTGTAGAGGTAATTCACTGGAAAAATGATACTCTTCTTAGCAAATGGTGCTAAACAATTGGACATCCATATGCAAACAAACAAAATATAACAAACAAAAATCACTTCCATTACCTACCTAATACCATAGATAAAATTAACTCAAATTGGATCATATAAATATAAAACCTAAAACTATAATGCTTATAGGAGAAATCTTTGTGAACTTGGGTTTGGCAAAAATTTCTTAGATAAGACCTCAAAAGCATGATTCATAAAATAAAATGATAACTTGGACTTCATCTCATATAAAAACTTCTGCTCTTTGAGAAACACTGTTAAGAGAATGGAAAGACTATGCGAAGATTGGGAAAAAGTATTCCATTTATAATAAAGGACTGTGTCCAGAACATACAAAGAATTCTTAAAACAAATAATAAGAATGGAGAAAATATTTGAACAGTCACTTTACTATAGAAGACAACAGATGGGATATATGCATATGAAAATGTACTCAACCTCATTAGTCATTAAGGAAATGCAAATTAAAACTACAAGGAGACAGCACTACACTTCTTTTAGTATGGCTACAATGAAGAAAGACTGCCCTCAGCAAACATCGTCAAGTATGTGGAGAGACTGGAGAGCTGACATAAAATCAATTTTAAAAAATTGTCTTCTCAGAGCTTTCTTTATTTAAACTTTTAATTTTGGGATGGTGTGCCTAATTGAATAACGTACTTTGTACACTGTGTTATTACTGACATTCATGTTCTCTTAGAAAGCCATTGGCAAAGTGACATATTTAATGAATAATGAAGGTGGCAAAAAGAGTCAGTATCCAAAGATTAAGAACCTCTAAGTAAGGTAACTGACAATAATTTCTTCATTTGATAAATCCAGCCTAAAATCACACACATTCTGCATATTGAAATTGCAGCATATTCTGCTTTTATGGTCTTGAGAATTGTAAAGGATTGAGAAATGGAGTTAGATCTTACCCATTGGAAGTTCCTAAATCTAGTGAGAAATTGACACTATTCAGATATGTGTCTTATTTAAAGTTATCAAAGATTTTAAAGAAATATTTAAACTTTTTTTGTAATTATAATGAAATAATAATCAGTGTGCTTTTGCAAATATCAAATCTGGGAAGTATAATCACTAGATAGATCTAACCTATAATGACTTTAATAAAGCTTTTGATATATTCTTGAAAATTACACTTATCAATTAACTAGTATAATATCATATACAGAATAACAAAACATAGAGCAATAATTTTAAAACAAATATTTTATTTTATTTTATAAGTAAGGACCTTTCTTGTATCAGCACTGAGGATTTCATCCCTCTGTTTGCTTTGAGTAATTTCAGGTTGGAACCACTTGATTTTTCAAGAATCCCTTCAGTGCAGCATGATTCCAGATCAGAATTTAGGGCAGCATCAAGAGCAATAATTTTGAAATCATGCTTTGAAGATCCTTTGAGTGTTTCTTGCCATCGTGTTAGTATCAGAAAGGTCAAGTGGGCAGAACCCTCTGTTAACTAGTGTAGTTCTTTTTTTTTATAGTTTTATATATTGGGTTTTTACGTCAAATTTAATAGTACAAAGCGTTTTGCAAGTAAAAAAATTAAATCTAAACTCACTGACAACACAGTGTCAACAAGAGCGATATTCATTAGATTGGATGATCACAGTCAGAATGGACATGAATTTCAGTTGTCTGATTTCTAGTCTGGAACTACAAGATTTTAGCATTAATAACATATATGAACATAATATGTTTTGAAACAAAGTAGAATAGGTGATGGTCACTATGAAAAAAAAAACTAATATGATTAAGTCAGAGATATTTTTAAAATATCAAAGATATAAGGCTGTGTTTGGCAACATATGGTACTATGTATGACAGGGGGAGTGTCTCTTCGAATTAGTTATAGTCAATGATAGATTGTTGCCAAGTGTTACAACATCCTAAGCATTACAAAAAAATCTTCTGTAATGTAAAGGTCTTAAATTTAAGCATGTTATTGTGTATTATTGTCCTCAGCAGGGTATTAAGACATTGTATTCAATGGTGGCATCTCACACGTGATGAAGAGTCTCTAGTTAGAAATGATTTATTAGTTACTCATAGAATTAGCAGACGGGTAAATGACCTATGAGAAAAACAGTGAAGGATTTTTAAACAGAGGACCAAGTTTAGGAGTAATGCCACATAACATGGTAGACAGAGTGATAAGTAGGTGTTAATTTTCTCCACTGAAAACAAAACTGACACATATAGAAACATACACTAAAACTGACACACATATTCAGAAAAATTGTAGGATTTGAGTTAGACATGTAAAGAATAATGTGAAAATGAACTTTACCATACAATGGCCTGAAGTACCAAGAAGACATAAAATTTTGTTTTTCTAAATTTCATTGAGATGGAGATAAGTTGTTTTTCTGTGCTAAAAAATGGTATGAAATTGCATAATATTTCTTTAAATATTAATATTTTAGAACTATTTCTCATAAATAACATTTCAGAAAAAAGGCAGAAGAGAAGAGAGCAAGAAAGACAGCAACATATGAATAAAAGAACTGAATTCGAGCTTAAAAATTAGATGTAATTTCTAGTTAGTGGGCATTTTGAACAGCTTTTGTTTGTGTCCTCAGGCCCTGCCACAGTCTGATTGGGCTTGTATAAGAAATATGCCATAGACAGGGTGGCTTTAACAACAAATATTTCTTTCTTATAGTTCTATAGGGTAGAAGGTCTAAGATCAAGGTGCCAGCAGATGTGATATCTGGCGAGGGCCTGCTTCCTGCTTTGCAGATGACAGTCTTATATCCTCACATGGCACAGAGCAGAGAGAAAGAAAGCATTTTCTCTCATGTATCTTCTTATAATGTTACTAGTCTCATTCGAGAGGGCTCGATGCTCATGACCTAACTACATCCCAAAGGCTACACTTCCAAATACCATCACTTTGGGGATTAGACTACAAAATAAGAATCTTTAGGGGACACAAGCATTCATTCAATAGCATTTCACCCTGACTCCCCCAGTTCAAATTCATCTCACATACAAAATATATTTATTTTACTCCAGTAGCCCCCCAAAATCTTAAGTCGTTCCACCAAAAATTCTGAGGTCTAAAGTCCAAAGTCTTATCTATGTATTACATAAATCAGATATGAGTGACTCAAAGTATAATTTATCTTGAGGCAAAATTCCTTTTCCAGTTGTGAACTAAGCAAGGTATGTGCTTCCAAATTACAATAGTGGAACAGTAAAGGACAGAAATTTCCATTCCAAAATAAAGAAATAAAAAAGAAGAAAGGGGTGACAGGTCTCAAGTGCATCTAAAATCTAGTAAGGCGACTACATGAGATTTTAAGTCTCTTGCATAATTCTCTTTGGCTCAATGCTCTACCTTCGAGACCCACCGGGGTGGCAGCATCACCCCCGTTGCTTGGTGGGTGCTGCCCATCCCAGGGCTGTCTGTGGTGGCCCTGTCGATGCTGCAGCTCTTTGTGGAGGCCCCAACCATAACACAATCCTGCCATCAAAGGTGGCATTCCTTACCACCAAGATCAAGGGTTTGGGTCACCATACCAGCTAGCTTCAAAAAAAAGGCATTCCCACCCACCTGCATTGTTTATGTTGGAGGCCGTCTGTCCTGTTTAAACCTCGTGGGATAATGATGATCTCTGAATCACCTTTAAGATCGTTCTTTTTTCTTGAAGGAAAACACACATTAAAAGACTTCCTTCATTCCACCACATTTACTCTGTTCCCTTTAGTTCCAGTTGGTGGTGTTTCTGCTGGTAATACCATCTCTTTTCTTGGCTTCTGTTGAGATGGCTGATTAAGTCTATGGTTCACACCCACACTAATCTGCTTATCAAATTGTCAGTCCATCATTAGTGCTCCATCCATTAATTAGTCCATCCATTAATGCTTTCTTTTATACACCCTTTCTCTTCTGACTACACTTTCTCATTGTTTGTAATATGGACAGGCTGAGAATTTTTCAAATCTAATTTCTGCTTCTTCTTTATTTTTTGCTTTATAATTCTGTCTTCATTTCTCTGTTCCCTCATTTCACTATAAGCAATCAGGAGAAACAAAGCCACTCTTTCAACATTTTGCTTAGAAATCTCCCCTTCTAAATATCTAATTTCCTTGCTCACAAGTTTTACTTTCCACAAAATACTAGAACATGAACACAATTCAGCCAAATTTCTTGTCACTTTATAACAAGGATTGCCTTTTCTCCATTGTCTAATAACATGTTCCTCATTTCCCTCTGAAACTTCATCAGAATTACCTTTAAAAGTCTCTTGAGAGCAAATGGGGTTTTTCTTGCATAAACCTCAAAACTTATCCAGCCTCTTCCCATTATCCAGTTCCAAAGCTGCTGTACATTGTAGGCGTTTGTTGTGGTAGCACTCCACTTTTCAATACTAATTTCTGTCTTAGTCTGTTTGGGTTGCTGTAACAAATATACTACAGACTGGATGATTTAAATGACAAACCTTTATTTCTCTTGGTTCTGGAGGCTGAGAAGTTCAAGATCAAGGAGCCTCCAGAGCTAATGTCTGGTGTGGGCCCACTTCCTGGTTTGTAGAAGGCCATCTCCTCATTGTATCCTCACATGGCAGAGAGCAGAGAGGAAAGGATGATGGACTGACAATTTGATAAGCAGATTAGTGTCTCTTCTTCATGTGTCTAATCCCACTCAAGAGGACTCCACTCTCATGACCTAATTACCTTCCAAAGGCCCCACCTCCGAATGCTATCACATTGGGGATTTGGCTTCAGCATTTGAATTTTGGTGGGGACACAAACATTTAGTTTCTAGCAGGTGCAGAACTCTGCATCTGGGCTACCCTTCTCAATTTAATATCTTTATGGTAAGTGGTGACTTAGAGTCCTTCCCAGAGGAAAAGAATGCATCCGCCATACAAGGCACAAATCTTTTCATATTTTTCTTTTTATTGAGTACATAAATTAGGCTTTTATTAATTGGCTATTTGGTATTAGGCACTATGCTAAATCCTTTATTCATGCTTTTTCATTAAATGTTACAACTGTCAGACCCATCTAGTTGTCCTTTTAGGCATGAATTTCAAATAAGGTTTTTCCACACCAAAATGGAGACTTCTTGAAAAGAATCTTGTCTATTTCATTCACTATTTTATCCTCTATACTTCTAGCATCACCTGACTCATAGTAGGAATTTAATAAATAATTATTGAAAGAATTAATGAGGAAACCAAAGCTAATGAAAGTTCAATATTTTCTTCAAAATCATTTAGTATGTGGTAGAATTGGAATTTCATGCAGAGGTGCCATTTAGATCCTCTGCATTTTCTGGGGTTAGATATTAACATTAATAATAACAAAATAAAGATTAAGAAACAACAAAATTAAGCAAAGAGAATAATGCTTTATAGATGATGGAAATATGATGTTAATCACATCAAGGATATAATGAAAAGACAGAAACTGTAGATTTTATAACATATGTGGCAGTCCAGATAGATGATGAAGCTTGGATTTTGTAAGTCTATAGGAGTAGAAAAGATGTAAGACTGGTGCAAGAATCGGAAAGTTGATGTTTACGTGTATGGGTATGAGTACACGTACAGCAGGAGGCAAGAGTCATGGAGGGAGATGTGGAGGCAAATGACCTTAAGACTTTGAGTTCGGATGACTGGGATATGTATAGAACTAGTCTCTATGCATCAGTTGCAGACTACCCTAGAAAAATGGGGTTGAAATATGGTCTTAAATCTTACTTTGCCGGTTAATCCCTTGAGAATGTATATATCCTATTTATAGAAAATTCATTGTCTTCCATTTGAGGCCACTTTCCCTTGAGAATTATACAAGAATAACTGTACTTATTCAGTCCTAGAAGGAAGGAGTGGGTAATAGCTAGTCCTGCTTCCAAAAGAACCTGGAGTCTTTATTTCATTCTCACTGCTTCTTGCTGCCATATGTTCCTGCTGAGGCTTTTTATTCACACTTTGTGGAGATTCATCTTCTCTAATGTTAAGTACTTACTAGAATATATCTCTACATGGGCAGCAGTGGTCTCCCATGCTTGAATTTTGAGATCATAACTCTCTTATTTTAAAAGTGCATGTGGGGCATTTTCCTGCAAAGCAAATTATGTGCCTGAATGGCTGGATTCTTAAGGCCCTCTAGCTGCATGTTGCACCGGAATAGCTTCTCTTCTACCCCCACCACCTCACCTCTAAAATATTAAGGACCTTATGTTGAACAAGCCAATGCTCTTTTTTTTTCCTCCCGGGGATTATTTAATTTCAGAGATACCTTTCCCTTTTCTATCATTGAGCCTTCATTGAGCTACTATTATTGACATCAATTATGTTGTTTATGGGCGTGAGAATTGGGACATTGGTCTTTTCTTACCCAGAAGACCTGGACACCTATTCGCCTATTCCTTAGTGACTAACTATACATACAATGGGGAGAGGCATTTTTTGCTAAAGTGCTAAAAACCCAGGTGTATTTTCCCCTAGAATGATAGATTTCTCCTTACAATTTGCGTGAGAAGGTCTTTCATAGGAGGTCTGTTCCAAGTTGACCTATATTCTTCATTCTTAGACTTTGGATAGTATCATTTCTAAGGACTCTTTTCAAAGAATTGCTTAATTTCATTGAATCTGCATTAATAGACATCCCATCACACCAACATCTCCAGTGGGAGAAGCACACACATACACATACTTAATATTTGGCTATAGGATATTGTATTTGTGACTTTTTCTGAGGATTCTCTGCTTGACTTGTAAGTGGCCACCTTTCTGCTGTGCGTTGACATGGTCATCTCTCTGTGTGTGCAAGTTTCTGGTCTCTGTCTCTATCTCTTTTTTTCTCTCTCCCTCCCACTGTGTGTGTATGTGTCCTAATCTCTTCTTATAAAGACACCAGTCGTATTAAATTAGGGCCCACCCTGATGACTTCATTTGAATTTAATCATCTCTTTAAGGACCTTATGACCAAGTTTAGTTATATTCTGAGGCACTGGGGATTAGCACTTCAACATAGGAATTTTGGGGAGGTATGGGAGCGCAATTCAGCCCCTATCAGAGATAACAGAAAGTATGACCATGAAAGGGAGAATGTGAGGTGAGGAGCTTAAACTACAATCTTACAATGAGAGTTTTCAAAGGTGATGTGTGAAAAACCATTCCATAAGCTGAGATGATAAAACAATATACTTCCCAGAAGATTTCATTATTGTATATTGATGCGGGAATTATCTTGGTCATATTGTCTCATTGTGGATTTGATGCAATGATTTTTTTGAGGGCTCTTGTTAGTCCATGAATATATATGAAGGGAAAAAGAGTCAGGAGGTAATGGGAAGAACAGAGTGATTTAATTTTGTATTCAGCTTGATCCACTTACTGAACTGATTATTATTGTCCATCACTACCAAATTATTTGCCTTTCTCATTTCCTCTTAAGAGTTTATTCACATATACACGTCGAATGATGGTTTGAAATATCCAGAACAATCCTACAATGAAATCAATTTGCTCTTTTACTGACTGTTAAAGATAGACATGAGTGGGTGGAATTATGGTATATCACTATTTTAGTCATTTTATAATATAATATATGCCATTAACTTTTTAATGTTAATTCTTTACTTGGGCTTGTGCAGGGTTTTTATGACATGCACTTTAATTACCTGTCATTGTGATATACCAATAAAAAGAAAAAAGGCAAAACGTAAGGTCATTTACTCCAAAAATACAGTAAGCTTCGAAGCCTCGGCAGTGGCATCTACTTATGATCAGTCTTGAAAATGAGTGCATGGAGAGTATTTGGTATAAGGAGAGTTTCATGCATCCCATATTCCAATGTTTGGACATGGCCACTTTCTTCTGCACTCAGTTATTTGTCTAAATAAATTAGGTGTTAAAGATTTTATCTACTTTGTGAAAAACACTATCTTCTACTTGGATTTATTTAGAATCAGAACATATTGGGTCACATGCTGACAATTTCATGTAATAAATGAAAATAAAAAAGTATTTTGATGGGTGTTTATAGCTTAAGTAATCTAGTTTAAAGTATGCTCTAGATTGGGGATGCTTTATTCTTTTTTTTCCCCTTTCTGTTTTTTTTTTTTTTTTCTTTTCAACTTGGAAGGACAGAATGAGGGATGGAATTTATAATGAGATATTATTCCCAAGCATTAAAAAATTTTTTTTTCTCTTCAGTAACTTGACAGAGCTGAAAGAATGCACAAATTATAGAAAAAATGAAGTGTCTTTTGGGTGGTTTGGTTAACTTCATAAATGAATGAAATTTTAGCACGGACACAGTTTTTACATATAACAATCTCCTGCATAAATCTGTCATTGAGAAAAGTAGCAACCCAAATAATAATAGAATTTATAGCAATGACAATAAAAACGTGTGTTTGTTTTTGTCTTTTATTTGCTTCCAAAAAAGCTCAATGTCTTTTATGAATCAATGTTTTAAATCTCTATGGTCAGTAGATTAATCTGAAACAGTTATCAGTCATCATTGTATAAGTCACAAAGACTCATGTGCTGAGAGGAGTCTTGTCTGAGATCATATAGGAAACCCACAGAACTAAAAGGATTCAGAATTTGGTGCTCGCAAATCAACGCATTACTCTTTAGATGATACTGTTTCCCAGCAAATGTAACTTGTGTCTTAACTAAAAATTTACTGTAAAGATTTTATTCACTAAAATAATTAAAAAATTGGAAAATGCATAGTGACTCACTTACAGAACATTTTATATTCTGTAATTAAGACTCTGAGTCAAAGTATATAGTGTTGGCTCTATTTCTTTTAACAGATCATTGGAATTGAAGTACTTAACATCTGCCACTGGCTTTGATGTGGGGGCAGCTAGGTTAACATTTTGCTTTTACAACAATTGTATTGGCTAAAATTTATGTATAATTTTATATAGAGTGTGTCTAGATGGCCGGCAAGAGTAACACAAAATCATGCTATTTTCTCATGTACTTGTTCTTCTGTGATTCGGTAATTGGTGAACATAATTGTCACCTATTTACAGGTATGCTTGAAAATATATAGTTTCAAATTACTCAAGTCGTTTTAGCAGCATGCCTAATTTCCTATACTTCATTAAGTTTTGTCACTTTGGCAGTTGTGTTAAATCATGAGTAAACTCTAATACCTATCAGAGCCAGGCCAGTACATAAATGTATGAATTAGCTTTGGGACCAGGACACAGGTGGGAGTGGGGCCTGGGCTGAGTTGAAGAGATCATGCCTCCTCTGTCAGAAGTCCCATTCAATTTTTATTGAAGATGTTGTCAACCTCACAAAGCACATGCGTACATGGGCTGGACATTGCCTGTGTGGATTAACATCTATCAAGTCCTACAGTGAGTGCTTGGTATGCTGTAATTGCTTTCCAGGACTTTTTAAACCATTATTTATAGCTGCCTAACTTTAACTTAAATTAGAAGAAACTGTATCATTAATATAGAAAAGTCATTAATGTAGAAATTAATGTAGGAAAAAACAAATCAATTGGTAGACAATTGCTGTATATAAAAATCCCACGTAGTTTATATAACCCATACGAATTGGATTGTATATCAGAAAAGTGATTTAAGAAAAGTGGTTTGGAGAACAAAAATGCAAATCATAATTGTCACCATTTCTGTGAGCCAAAGTTTTCCTTTTTTGCTTATTCAACAAAGCTATGGAAGCTATGAATATATATCAGTGACACTGAGAATTGACTGGTTTCTGGATTTTAGCTGAAGTACCTCATCAATCTGGAGTCACTAATGGTACTAGTCTCCACCGTGGCCAAAGCTTCCCAAAGTTGCATATTACTATGTGCTATACTGCAATTGCTAAGATCTCTCCAAGGAAATCGTGATTCTTTAGTACTTTCAAAGTTTAGGAAAGAAAAAAATATATCACCCAACTCAATTGTACAGATGAGAAAACAAATGAAAAGAGACAAAGGTAGTTGTCTAGGGTCACATAATGAACACAAATTAGAAGGGTGGAGTTTATTCCCATGGCTTCTCCTTGAATCACTCATTTCCTTGAATTGTCTTTGTAAGAAAACCTTTGTGGAAGTTTATAGCACCAACAAGAAAAAAGAAAGACACATTTGTAAAAAGATGGAAAGAGATCTATTGTGCAAATATTAATGGAAGGAAATGCTCTGACTTCCCACGCTACCCTCACCTGCTATATACATTCTCTCTTCACCTATCCTGGGTTCTGACTGTCCATACAAGGCCCTCTCGTGATTCTGGTATCGATGCCATCTTCCTCCTGCTTTGCCTCTGACATCTACCCTAGATCACTCCTTCACCAGACCCACTCACTTAGGCTGACTCTAATGCTAAGTCCTTCTCCGCATGGATGCCCTCCTCATGTTAACTGAGAATCCATGCAGGCTGCCCTTTTATGGGGACATCCCCCTTACCCTCTTGGACTCTGTCTATGACAGTTCATTTTCCACAAGAATGCCCTTCTCACCTTTCTTGAACTCTGACCACCTGATTCTAGCCATTGCAGCTACCATCCCCTTCCCACAGGCCCCCTTTGGACACCTACCTTGAGTTTCCCATATGATATATATTTTTTTAATTTAATTTTTTTATTGAAGCATAATTGATTATATGTGTTTTGTGGGTACAACATTGACTACCATCACCAGTGTACAAATATGTTGATCAAATGAATATTAGCATATTCATTATTACAAATCATAACTATTCTTTAGTTACCTACCTCTAATAGCCATAGATATGTTCTTTTTCTGAAAGATTAATGTATAATTGTTTCTTTCTTTCTTTCTTTCTTTCTTTCTTTCTTTCTTTCTTTCTTTCTTTCATCTCTTTCTCTTCTTCCTTCCATCCTTCTTTCTTTTTCTTTTTTCCTTTCCTTCTTATTTAACCCCACTTATAAGTGAGGATATGTGGTATTTCTCTTTCCATGCCTGGCTTATTTCACTTAACATAATTTTCTCCAAGCTCATCCATGTCGCAGCAAATGGCAGAATTTCATTCTTTTTTATGAAATAGTATTCCACTGTGTATATATATATCACAATTTTCTTATCCAGTCATCCATTGATGAACATTTAGATCAGTTCCATACTTTGGCTATTGTAAATAGAGCTGAGATGAACATGAGAGTGCAGGTATCCCTTCAATATGATGATTTCTATTCCTTTGGGTGTATACCCAGAAGTGGGATTGCTGGATCATATGGTAGTCCTAACTGTAGTTGTTTAAGAAACCTCCATACTGTTTTCTGTAATTGTTATACTTTTTTACAGTCCCATCAACAGTGTAGAAGAGTTCGGCTTTCTCCACATCCTGGTCAACATTTGTTATTCTCAGTCTTTTTTATAATGGCCGGTCTAACTTGGGTGAGATGATATCTCATTGTTGTTCTGATTTGCATTTCCCTGAAGATTAATGATGTTGAGCATTTTTTCATGTACCTGTTGGCACTTTGTATATCTTCCTTTGAAAAATGTCTACTCATCTCCTTTGCCCATTTTTAAATTTGATTATTTGATTTTTTACTGTGAAGCTGTTTGAGTTCCTTATATATTCTGGATATTAATCCCTTGTTGGATGTATAGTTTGTGAATATTTTCTCCCATTCTGTAGGTTGTCTTTCCACTCTGTTGGTTTTCTTTGCTGTGCAGAAGCTTTTTAGTTTGACATAATCCCACTTATCTATTTTTTCTTTTGTTGCTTGTGCTTTTGGGGTGTTATTCATAATTCATAAAGTCTTTGCCCAGTCCTACTTCCTGAAGTGTTTCTCCTATGTTTCCTTTTTGTAACTTTATGGTTTGGGGTCTTATACTTAAGTCTTTAATCCATTTTGAGTTGATTTTGGTATATGGTGAGAGGTACAGGTTTAGTTTCATTCTTCTGCATATAGATGTCCAATTTTCCCAGCACCATTTATTGAAGAGGCTGTCTTCTCCCCAATGTATTTCTTGTTGCTTTGTCAAAGATCAGTGGGCTTAAAGTTGATTTCTCATTTCTCTATTCTGTTCCATTGGCCTGAGTGTCTGTTTTTATGCCAGTATTATGCTGTTTTGGTTACTATAGCTTTGTAGTATAACTTGAAATTGGGCAGTGTTATGCCTCTGGCTTTATGTTTTTTTTGCTCGGGATTGCTTTGGCTATTCAGGGTCTTTTGTTGTTCCATATGAATGTTAGGATGGCTTTTTCTATTTCTGTGAAGAATGTCATTGGTATTGTGATGGGGATTGCATTGAATCTGTAGATTGGTTTGAGTAGTATGGACATTTTCACAATGTTAATTCTTCCCATCTAAGAGCATGGAATGTCTTTCCATCTTTTTGTATTCTTTTTAATTTCTTTCAATACTATTTTTGTAGTTCTCATCATCAAGATCTTTCATCTCCTTCATTAAATTGATTCCTAGACATTTTATTTTTTTGGTGACTATTGTAAATGGGCACATGTGATATCTTTAGGATGGAATTGCTTAGGAAAGGAAGAGGAGAGAGAGAAATACAATTAAAAAGAAAAAAGAGGGAAGAGAAAAAGAAAAAGGAAGCCAATACGTAATTTTTGAAACACTAGTTCAGATAATTGTGAATGCCAGTATTTTATCTTTCAGCTATAAATGCACAGAACTTTGGCTTTGGCCTAAGCGCTTGTCAAATATTTGTTCAGGTGTTTCAGCCTCAGATTCAGCATTGGGAAAGCTGAAGACCAAATGCATAGTTCGCTTTAATTTCTGATATCTCTGAACTTGTTTGTGAACAATGATCATATAATTGTGTTAGATCATGTTTAATCAGCATAAAAATGCTAGTCATAGACATACCATTGGGATATTTGTTAAAATCTTATAGGTTAATATCTTACAATACCTTCAAGTATAGATAAGAATTTTAGCTATAAATTAAAATAAAAATCTCCTTATATGTTTTATATGCTAAAATTATGTTAACTGGGTATATATAAATGTATATTTGTTATTTCCACAATTAATGATTATTTTGATAGTTGATAATTTATGTATAAATATTGTTAGGAATTTTCAAATAAACAAATAGGACATATTTTGACAATTAATATTAATATTATATGGCAAGCTGCTAAAATATTGGAAGGGTTTTATCTTTTTGAGCCTTACATCCAAATACCCTTATGTATCCATAAATATTAATGAAGTCTGAGTAATAATCTCTGCCATAATATGGAGAATATATTATTAACCTTATTTTAATGTTTGTGCTAACATTTATAGCATTAAACAGAGTAACTTTAGCTACAATTTAAGAATTATACATATCTAAAGTTTGGCTATTTAATTTTACTAAGGCCTGACACATAGAAAAAAAAGTCCTATCTGTTTATTCTTCAAGTCATAAAAGAAGACTGTAACTTTGACCCTCTAATATTTATAAGGAGAGAAACTTCAAAGTCAAGTAGAATAATACTCATGACTAATCAATAGAGGTCAAGATAAAGAATAAAGCATATGCAGAGTTTAGAAATTAAAAAAAATGAAAATATTACAGGAAAACAAGATATCCCCCAAATATCCAACTATTCCCTGATCCTTTCCCCCAAATATCCAACTATTCCCTGATCCTTAGGTGAAGGTAAGCCCGTATCGGTGCCATTTTATATGACAAGTTCTTATTACATACTGCAAGAACAATCAAACAGTTGAAAATGCCAAAAAATTATTGTTCCTGTACTACCTACACTATAAAATTTTAGATCAACTTCTGTTTTTTTAAAAAAATTCAGATCTATTATTGTATTTAAAATTCATTCCATAATAGTGATTTTGGCTTCTTTCTTTATTTAGACATTCGACATTCACCTAAAATGTATATTAATAGGGGTACCTCTAACCCATACCTTTGCTTGAAAAGAAGTTCCTTTCAAAACACAGACCAATGCCGATGCCTATAATTTTCTTACATCACAGATTTGCCCCTGACTTAATTTGTGTTTATTAGTACAATAAAATTACGTTAAATCAGTTTGGGTAAACTACTGAAATTTCTCAGATAATCTATTTGTTTTGCAAATTGTGTAAATGCAGGTGTCCTCAGAGGATTTCTGGCACTTCTAATCCCCTCGCAGAGCATTCGTAACTGGTTTTATGTTTTCACTGAAGCTTTATCAGAATCACAGGGCAGAGTCAGGGTGATGCCAATTCAAAACCCTGCTTTCCTTAGTATTTCATAAGAATCACTTTCTTTTATCGCATTTTGTTTCTTTGAACTTTCACCAATTTCTCTTGGGCTTTCCCGAATATATTAAGATGTATAAAACACTAAAATATGATGTCTAAAACCTAACAAATGAGAGAGTCATACTGTCTTCCTATAATAAATGTACTCTAAATGGGGATAAGAGTTTAGTTTGGATATCCTAAAAGATATTTAATCAGTAAGTCATTTTAATGTGAATTATTTTCTGAGATATTTGTCATCATGTAATCTTTGCAAGTCATTCAGCAATTGCATCCCTGAACTATTAATTTTTTAAAGTGTTGGACATTTAATGAGTCACAAAAATTTATTAAGCTTCTTTGTATATGTTATCTAATTTATTCATCACAACTTTGTGGAGACAGTATTATTATCACTATTTTAAAAAAGAGGAAATTGATGATTAGTGAGGGTATAAGCCCTCAAATTATGCTAGAACATGTAGAGCTGGGTTTGAACTTAAAAAGTTTCATTTCATAGCTCAGGCCTTTATTCATATCCTACTCAAAATATAGTTAGAGGTATCGATAAAATATAGTGGTTTGCATAATGGTGACTCAACTATGAACAATTAGATTCCTTGTACCAAGAGGTGTCCAGTAAAGACAGATACTATGTGGCCAACGATGAAAAGACAGTAATGAAGGGAATGGTTGGGATAAAGTGGATGGTAGTAATGCTGAATGAATCTCAGAAGCCTTTGTATATCTTAGACAGCTCATTAATGTCTATGTGTTGCTGTTGACCATTAGGATGTCCACGGAAACTTAAAACGGAGGTAGAAATAATAAGGTTCTAAATAAGGGCTTTGAAGCTCATCTGTCTGGATTCAAGCCATAACTGTCCCGCTTTCCTCTTACATTTGTCAAGTTACTTAACCACCTGTGCCTCAGTCTCTTCACCTATAAAATAAAGATAATGATAGTACCTATACCATAAATTACACAGAGAAGTAAGGAAAATTAATTAATAAATGTAAAACCCTGAGGATGTTGCCTTATCCATGGGAACTGGTCTAGAAATGTAAGCTATTATTAAATATAGTAGGAGGTGACTTTGCTGTTGTTTATATCTAACATGTCCTTTTAGGGGAACAGATGGTTGATATACAGGCCTGCATACCACAAAAAATGTCCTCACCAGAAATTTATCTAGATTTCCATAAGAGATAGAACATGACAGATAACTTGAGCAGGGGATGAAGTTGTATTTCCTAAGACAAATTCATCTTGGAAAGGGTTATTTAGGGCTTTCTGGGAAAGACTTATTTCCTCTGGGAATTGTAAAATAAACAAATAAACAAACTAAACTCCACAGCTTGTCCTCCATAGCTACTACACAGCAAAAAAATGGTTTGTGCACTGGATAGCACAAAGATGACATGGTTGATAAAAATGTGGAAAGGTGATAGCTCAGGTTCTGAATTTAATCTAAGGTATATGTGCAATCATCTCAGGCAGGAACTTCAAATTTTTCTTGTAAACTAAGAAAGCCTCATGATTCTTATTAAATGAACACAGGATGCAAATTCATGTGGTGTATTTCTTTATCTCTTCATGGACTTACATCCCCTGGAGATGTTTTCTTTCTCTATAGCACTGTCAGGGATGCTGCCAGATTATTAAGGGCCAAGATAGAGTGGGACAAATGACAATTTCTGGGAAGAAAGGGATAGATTGGCTGTACAAATGATTAATATATCTGATTTTGTAAAGTAAAAATCTGAGATCATACAACTGGGTGAAAGTTGGGCTGTGAAGCGTAGGGAAGACGTGACTAAGTCCACTGATGAACATCTAAGGCCAGCAGGAAATAGCTTAAGTATAAGCTAATTCTAACTGGCATGAGGGGCTTGAATCAGAAAATGGAAACCAGTACTTACACACAAGGATGAATTTGCAGTGCTGCAAAAAAGGGAATACTTTTTTTAAAAGATGGACATTTAATTAATACTTTTCCACCCGTTTCTTTTTATGATGCAAGAATTTATTTGTGAAGTCTACTTTAGCACTGTTTCAGATGTTTCTATATACAATAATTTTTATTGGTTTCTAAATAGTTTCAAGTTTTCTTTATGATTAATTTCTTGATTAATTTGGAGGAATATCCTAAAATATCCAAAAGTATGATCTTTCTTTCAGATTTGTTGTTATTATTGCTATTTATAATATCAATGATGATGATTTTCACTTCAATTCCTCTGTTGTCAAAAAATCAAGGTCTATAAAACTTGCCATTAATCTGAGTAGATTGTCAATTTTCATAAATGTTCTGCATGTGCTTAAGAGGATTGCTAATTTTATAGGGTTCTATATATATTTATTATACCAAGATAATTATGTTGTCAAATCTATATCTTTACTACTTTTTCTTTGCTTTGAATGCCTATTACTGGGAGAAGCATGTTAAATTCTCTTACTAAAACTCTAAAGTCAATTAATTTTTTTCATATTCTGTCATTTTTTGCTGGTGTATATATATATATATATATATATATATATATATATATATATATAACTATCAAGATCTTTTATTAATTTTTATTGAAGTGTAACTGATTGTATATATTTTGGGGGTACAGCATTGAATATCAATATCTGTGTGTAGAATAGTTAGTACATTCAACACTATATGATATAATGACTTTTTGTGCCCCTTTACTAATTTCTTACTACCCTCCCTCCTCCTTCCTCTTTCCCACATCTGGTAACCTCAGTTCTGTTCTCACCTTTTGAAAGTTCAGTGGATTATTGTGTTTGTTCTTTCTTTCCTTCTTTATTATTTTAGCTCCCACTTATGAGTGAAGACATATGGTATATTTCTATTTCTGTGCCTGGCAATTTCACTTAACATAATTTTCTCTAAATTCATCATGTTACTGCAAATGGCAGAATTCCATTTCTTCTTATGGCAGGGTAGTATTCCATTGTGTATATATACATTTTCCTTATCCAGTCATCCATCAACGGACATTTAGGTTGGTTCCAACTCTTGGCTATAAATAGAGCTATGATAAACATGGGAGTGCAGGTCCCATCTCTTGATATGATAATTTCCATTCCTTTGGGTATATACCCAGCAGTGGGATTGCTTGATGGTACTGCAGTTCTACCTGTAGTTGTTTGAGGAAACTCCATACTGTTCCATCATGGCTTTACTAATTTACAGTCCCACCAACAGTGTAGGAGCATTCCTCTCTTCCTCATCCTTGTCAGCATTTGTTATTCTCTATCTTTTTGATAACAGCCAGTCTAACTGGAGTGAGACAATATATCAGTGTGCTTTTGATTTGCATTTCTCTGATGCTTAGTGATGTTGAGCAATTTTTCATGTGTCTGTTGGCTGTTTGTATATCTTCCTTTGAGAAACTGAGAAATGCCTATTCAGCTTCTTTGCTCATTTTTTAATTAGATTTTTTTTTCCTGTTAAGTTGTTTGAGGTCCTTGTATATTCTGGATATTAATCCCTTGTAGGATGCGTAGTTTGGAAATATTTTCTCCCATTCTATAGGTTGTCTTTTCTCTGTGTTAATTGTTTCTTTTGCTTTGCAGAAGCTTTTTAATTTTATATAATCCCATTTGCTTATTTTTCTTTTCTCGCCTGTCCTTTTGAGGCTTTATTTATAAAGTCTTCACTCAGTCCTACTTCCTGAAATGTTTCCCTTATGTTTTCTTTTAGGAGTTTTGTAGGTTCATGTCTTATATTTAAGTCTTTTATCTCTTTTGAGTTGATTTTGGTATATGGCAAGAGGTACAGGTCAAGTTTCATTCTTGTACATATAGCTGTTCAGAAGAGGCAATCTTTTTCCCAATGTCTGCTCTTGTTTCCTGTGTCAAACGCCAGCTGGATGTAAGTGTGTGGATTGATTTCTGGGTTCACTATTCCATTCCATTAATCTCAGTGTCTGTTTTATTTTTGCCAGTATCATGCTGTTTTGATTACTGTAGCTTTAGTATAATTTGCAGTCAGGTTGTATTATGCCTCTGGCTTTATATTTTTTGCTCAGGATTGCCTTGGCTATTCATGGTCTTTTGTTGTTCCTATGAATGTTAGGATTGTTTTTTCAATCTCTGTGAGGAATGTCATTAGTATTTTGATGTAGATTGCATTGAATCTGCAGATTAGTTTGGGTAGTAAGGACATTTTCACAATGTTAATTCTTCCAATCCAAGAGCATGGATGGTCTTTGTGTGTGTGTGTGTGTGTGTGTGTGTGTGTGTGTGTGTGTCCTCTTTAATTTCTTTCCTGAGTGATTTGTAGTTCTCGTTGTAGAAATCTTTCACCTTCTTAGTGAAATTGATTGCTAGGTATTTTATTTTTTTGGTAACTATTGTAAATAGTCTAGATTTCTTGATTTCTTTTTCTGCTAGTTCATTGTTGAAGCTTAGAACATTCCTTAGAACATGCTACTGATTTTTTGACTGTTGATTTTCCATCCTGCATATTTACTTAAATTCTTTATCATCTCTGAGATTTTTGGTAGAGTCTTTAGGTTTTTCTATATACAGGATCATGTCATCTGCAAACAGGGACAGTTTGACTTTTTCTTTTCCAATCTGGGTACCGTTTATTTCTTTCCCTTGTCTGATTGCTCCGGCTAGTACTTCTAATACTGTGTAAATAGGAGTGATGAGAGTGGGCATCCTTGTCTTGTTCCTGTTCTTCTTTTCCTCATTCATGATGATATCGGCAGTGGTTTGTTGTATGTGGCTTTTATTGTTTTGAGATATTATTCTTCTATACCTAATTTGCTGAGAGTGTTTATCACGAAGGAATGTTGAATTTTGTCATGTGCTTTTTCTTTGTCTTTTGAGATAATTGTATGGTTTTTGTCCTTGATTTTGTTAATGTGGTGTATCACATTTATTGACTTGTGTATCTTGAACCATCCTTACATTACTGGCATGAATCCCACTTGATCATGGTGTTCAAATTTTTTAATGTTTTGCTGTATTCTGATTGCTAATGTTTTGTTGAAGATTTCTGTGTCTATGTGCATCAGAAATACTGGCCTGTAGTTTTCTTTTTTATAGTATCTTTGTCTGGTTTTGGTATCAGGGTGATGCTGGCCTCATATAATGAGTTTGGGAGAATAGCCTCTGTTTCAAATTTTTGGAATAGTTTGAAGAGAATTGATATTAATTCCTCTTTAAAGGTTTGGTAGAATTCAGCAGTGAAACCATCTGATCCTGGACTTTTCTTTGTTTGGAGACTGTGGGATACTGCTTCAATTTCATTGGTTGTTGTTGATCTGCTCAAGTTTTCAAGTTTTCTATTTTTTCATGCTTAATCTTGGTAGTTTGCATGTATCCACAAATTTGTTCATTTCCTCCAGGTTGTCAAATTTGTTGGTCCATAGTTGTTTATAATAGTCTTTAATGATTCTTTGTATTTCTGTGGAATCGGTTGATATGTCTCCTTTTCCATTTCTGATTTTTGTTGTTTGGGCTATTTGGGTCTTTTCTCTTCTTCTTCTTTTTTTTTTTTTTTTTTTGTTAACCTAGCTAGTGGTTTGTTTATTTTCTTTATCTTCTCAAAAAACTAACTTTTTATTTCATTGATCTTTCGTGTCAGTTTTTGGATCTCTATTTCATTTAGTTCTGCTCTGATCTTATTTATTTCTGTCTGCTAATTTTGGGATTGGATTGTTCTTGTTTTTCTAGTTCTTTGAGATATAACATTAGATTTTTTATTTGAGATCTTTCTATTCTTTTGATGTAAGTGTTT
This sequence comes from Galeopterus variegatus, assembly GCF_000696425.1. Classification (NCBI taxonomy): domain Eukaryota; kingdom Metazoa; phylum Chordata; class Mammalia; order Dermoptera; family Cynocephalidae; genus Galeopterus; species Galeopterus variegatus. Next base: position 32,630 of record NW_007726388.1, on the reverse strand, counting down.
ATTGCAGTAAACTTCCCTCTTAATACTGCTTTTACAGTATCCCACAGGTTTTGGAATGATATGTCTTTATTTTCATTAGTTTCAAGAAATTTCTTGATATTCTGTTTAATTTCTTCTTGGACCCATAGGTCATTCAGGAGAATGTTATTTATTTTACATGTATTTGTATAGTTTCTAGAATTTTGCTTGTTATTGATTTCTAGTTTTAATCTGTTGTGGTTTGAAAAGGTACTTGAAATCATTTTATTTTTTAAAATTTGTTGAGATTGATTTGTCACCTAACATGTGATCTACCCTGAAGATGTTCCATGTGCTGATGAGTAGAACATATATTCTGTCATTTGTGGATGAAATGTTCTATAGGTATCTGACAGGTCCAACCGGTCTAAAGTGTAGTTTAAATCTAGTGTTGTTCTGTTGATTTTATGTTGAATATCCTGTGTTTTTCTGTTGCCTAGATGATCTGTCTAATGCTGAGAAAGGGGTATTCAGATCCCCAAATATTATTGTATTGGTTTCTATCTCTTTCTTTAGGTCTAATAGTGTTTGCTTTATATATTTGGGTGCTCCAGTTTTGGGTGCATGTTTATTTATGATTGTTATGTCTTCTTGCTGGATAGACACCTTTATCTTTATATAATGGCTGTCTTTGTCTCTTTTTATGGTTTTTAGTTTAAAGTCTATGTTATTTGAAATTAAAATAGCTATTCCTCCTCATTTTTTATTTCCATGTGAGTGATATATCTTTTTCCAACCCTTCATTTTTAGTCCGTGTGTCTTTACAAATGAAGTGAGTCCCTTGAAGGTAGCATATAGTTGTGTCTAATGTTTTAATCCTAACAGTCTCTGTTTTTTGAGTATGATGCTTAATCCATTTACATTTAGGGCTGTTATTGACAGGTATTGTCTTACTCATGGCATTTATTGATTTTTGTTTGAATGTTTTAAATATATTTTGTTCCTTTCTTCCTCTTTTATTATTTGTCTTTGATGTTTGTGGGTTTTTTGAGGGGGTAAGGTTTAGTTTTTTCTCTTTATCATTTTCCTTTTTGTTGTACCAGTGGGTTTTGTTCTTTCTTGTCTATTTGTGGTAATGATTTTCTTTTTTTTTTGGAGTGCAGATGCAGGGCTTCCTTGAGGATTTCTTGCAGGACTGGTCAGGTGGTGGTGAGCTCCTGCACAGAAGCAGTGTTTGCAGCACGTTCCTGCCTTTTGTTAGACAGTGGTCTGCTCACAGGTCCTTTCTATGTGCCAAGGCATGCACCTGTCTTCTCCACTCCTGTCTTGTTTTTAATCTGTGATGAGGGCATACATACTCCCAATATGAGTGAAAATTACCACCTGAAACTGTGAAAAATTGATAATAGCTTGAAACTTTGTGTGATAGAGGGAGAAACAGAAATTCTGCCACTCACACACCACCACAAATGTGCACATAATGTGCTCAACTTTTATTTAATACCTTCATTCATTGGTCTAGTGGGCACTTCAGAAATCAACCAAATGGCAAAATTACCATACTTCTCCCATCTGGATTTCTTCCCCTACACATGGACATGTTTGCAGAAACAGTTGTTTTAATATCATACAAGAAGACCATTTGGTAGGTAAGAAAGCCATTTATTTTCTGACCAGACATTTAAGATTAATGAATCTTAAAAGTTTATTAGACATCACTATTCTAGAGGAATTAATATGATAGGTCTTTATATTCTGCTGTGGTTTTCATGGATTCATTATATAGAATAAAATGACAGAATATATTTGCATATTTTGTAAAAAGAAGTAACAGAAACGGAAAGCAATTATATAAAAATTATTCTTCTCATTCTAAGCATTAATCATTGACTCAAAAAAGTATAATGAACCTCTTGGTCACTTTTGTTTTTTCATATTAGGACTCATGCAAACATTTTAGTACAGTAAACATATTAAACAAGTTCCATTCACTTTCATCATATATCTAGAGCTTCAAGGTTCTTTAGCTTGGGGGGCCTCTATTAATTTACTTTATGCCTACAAGTTCTTCAGTGTAGTGACTTAATTCCCTTTAATCAATATTTTTTTTTCATTCCTGACTGCAGTTTCATCAACATGTTTGAGATGCAGTATGATACATTTGTAGAAGTTCGAGAATCTCATGAAGAGAATTTTACTTCCGTTACTAGAACATTTGGCTCCTTCCAATATACTCACATTCCACAGGTCAGGATTTTTTCCTACCTGTAAAATTATAGCACCAAAGTCTTTGAAGTAGATTCTAGGCAGACTTTGAAGACTCATTTGTAAGGTGCCTGCTTTTGTGACTGATTTGTGTGAATGAACATGTAAATAAGCAGATTGAATAGTACATCAATAAAACATGGCCTGATTCATCACTGCACTGCCTTTGCATTCAAGGAAGTAAAGGAGACTAATATTGAAAGTGTGGAAAAAGAGAAGGGTCTTTTTATGTGGCAGTGCTCAGTCTCTTTTGCTATCACACATATGGAGATAGGGTTTACCCGTACAACATTCCTCCCTAGACAAACCACAGAAAAGAGGTTACAAAGTACAGCTAATAGCCAGGTGTGCTCTCTCTCTTTCTTTCTTTTCCTTTCTATCTCATGATTGTTTATTTTGTCAGGGAGTTGGCAGAGGTTATATGACATTCAAAAAAGCATTTCTTCATTCATTTAAAGTTTTTTCATAACATCATTAAACAAAGAAAACAAAATTGATATGGGTTATTTAATATTAAAAATATTAAATTATATAAAACTATTCTTAATTTTCACAATTTGAAATTCCACAGGTGATATTTTTAAGTCTGACTTTTATGTACTTAGAAACAGTAAGAAAGAGCAACATTAATGTTACTGTTAGAATAGGAATACTTATATCATGTAGGTTTTAAACAATAATATGTATAAATCATAACAAATGCACACTGCTCTGACTTTGCCATGGTTGTATAATTCTAGCTATTGAATCATTAGAGAAAACTACTCAGAGCTTTATTCTAGCTTTTGTGAAATATAGATGTAGATGTACTGCTCATCTCTTCTTTGTCTATTATTTTCTTCTTTTTCATTTACATCTTATTTATAGTAACTATTCTAAAAAATGAAAGTGAGAACAGAATGAAAATTGATAGCATATTAATAATGGATAATCTGAGTTGCTAATAAAATAGTCTGTGGCATGGGTGAAATTTGTTTATGTCATTATAATTCCATCCCCGTTATCTTACACTGGAGTAAAAGTGATATTATTTATTATTCTGGAGATACACTCTAATCTCTTTTAATTTATATATTTTAAAAGATATCTATGTTGACACTCATATATAGATTCCCCAGTCAGGACCCATTTCTTTAATAAGCACTTTTTAAATTAATTCTTTCTAACTCTTATGGATCATTTTTATTACTTTACTAAAGTTTAAAGGCATAAAAGTAGTGCTACTGGGTTCTTTAAAGTTAGAAACCTATGACACAAACCCTAACAAACCTTCTTCCTTCAAAACCAAACCAAACCAAACCAAACCAAACATTTTCATCCCCCAAACCCTTAAAGTCCCTTGAAAATAATATAACACATTAGATCTCAAGAAAAAGAAGAGGAAAAATAACTGACTAAATCAGGTACACTACCTGATTGAATACCGCAAATAGTGAAATTTTATTGGAGATCTAAAGATAGAAGATATCCTTAGGATGCGTGTCTGGGTGTCAGGAGCAGGAAGGATGACAATTAGTGAAATAGGTGAGAAAGTAATTTTAAAACTTAGGGATCTGTCCAGAAAGGCCCTGTCACAAGGAAGCATAAGGTGAACATGTGTAAGAGAAACTAAAGTATATGCTAAAGGTTTAAATAAGAAATGTTCTGTATTCCTATAAGGCAAAGTCAAGAACAAGATTAAATTGACTGGGGAGAACTGAAAACAGAGTCAAATCTTAATTTGTAATGCACATATGTCAACCAAAATATCTTATTAAAACAAATGCAAAGACAGCAAAATTCCATAAAAACAAGGTTAAAAAAAGAATTGATTTGTAGGAATATATATGGACATGGAAAGTGGTATTAATTTTGTGATAGGAAAAATTATATAATGTCCTTATATTTGATGAAAACAATAAGTTGACAAAACTGATTCAAATGACAAAAGTACTGCATTTCAAAAATTTTTAAACTATTTTTCCTTCATTTCTGAAGGATAGCCTTTCTGTGTATAGTGTTTTTGGCTGGCAGTTTTTTCCTTTTAACATTATGAGTTTATTATGTAATTCTCTTCTGACCTATAGAATTTCTGTTGAAAGGTCTGTTGTTTGTCTGATAGGAGCTCCCTTGTAGGTGACTTAATGCTTTTCTCTTGTTTTTAGGATTCTCTTTCTGTCTGAGTTTTTCCAGTTTGATTATAATATGTCTTGGAGAGGATCTTTTTGGACTGAATCTGTTTGAGGATCTTTGAGCCTCCTGGAAATGAAGGTCCATGTCTCTCCCTATATCTGGGAAATTTTCTGTTACTATTTTGTTGAATATGTTTTCAATACATTTTCTTTTTTCCTTCTCTTCTGAAACACCCATGATTCAGATGTTTGTGTGATTATAGCTGTCTTCTAGCTCTCTTAGATTTTCCTCATTTAAAAATTTTGTTTGTCTGATAGGAGCTCCCTTGTAGGTGACTTAATGCTTTTCTCTTGTTTTTAGGATTCTCTTTCTGTCTGAGTTTTTCCAGTTTGATTATAATATGTCTTGGAGAGGATCTTTTTGGACTGAATCTGTTTGAGGATCTTTGAGCCTCCTGGAAATGAAGGTCCATGTCTCTCCCTATATCTGGGAAATTTTCTGTTACTATTTTGTTGAATATGTTTTCAATACATTTTCTTTTTTCCTTCTCTTCTGAAACACCCATGATTCAGATGTTTGTGTGATTATAGCTGTCTTCTAGCTCTCTTAGATTTTCCTCATTTAAAAATTTTTTTTCTTCTTTTTTTTTTTTTTTTTCTTTTTTGGTCCACCTGGGTTATTTCAAAAGACCATCTTCAAAATCAGAAATTCTTCTGCTTTCTCTGGCCTGATGCTTAATATCTTGGTTGTGTTTTTATTTCACTGAATGAATCCTTCAGTTCCAGGAGTTCTGCTACATTCTTTTTAAGGTATTAATCTCTTTGTAAGTTTCCTCCTTCATATCCTGTATAGTTTTTCTCATTTCACTGTGTCATCTAAATGAGTCTTCTTGTATCTTATTGAGTTTCCTTAAGATTGTTGCTTGGAATTCCTTTTTAGTCATTTCAAAGGTTTCTTGCTCTATGGTTTCTGGGACTTCAGAATTATTGTATTCCTTTGGTGGTGTCATATTTTCTCGTATTTTGCTTTTTTTCATATATCTTTTACCTCTGTGTTGATGTCTGGTCATCTGGTAGAGCAGTTGCTTCTTCAGTTCTTCAATTACTCTGGAGTGGTCTTTAAGGAGAGAACTTCTTCTTGTAGATGTGTTCTATATTGGCCATTAAGTAGAGTGTTTTAGTATTCATTTTGGGAAGACACAGTAGTGAGTCTCTGTTTGGTGGCTGCTGCTGTCGTGGCAGGCTGCCCTTGTGGCAGTGGTGGCTATGGTGGAAGTTGTGGCAGACCACCCATGTTGCAGCAGTATTTTCAGCTGCAATGGGCCCCCCAAGTGATGGTGCCCTGAGCGCCTGCCATCTGTTGGTAGGGGCTGCCCATGGTTTCTGAGGTCCTTGTGCTTCTGTCAGCTGTAGGCAGGGCCTGCTCTTGGCTCTATCAAGATGTTTATTGGTTTATTATAAAGGATATTACAAAAGATACAGATGAAGAAATACATAGAGTTAAGTATGGGAGGAGAGGCAAAGAGCCTGCATGCCCTCCCTGGGTGTACCAACCTCCAGGAACCTCCACTTGTTCAGCTTTCCAGAAGCTCCTGCAGTATATATTTTGAGCCTATGTTATTACTTAAGATAAGTTTAGAATTGTTTTTGCTTCTGGTGAATACATCTTTTACATTATGCATTGAGATTCAGTATCCCTGCTAATGTCACAATATGGCTATATCAGCTTTTTCCAGTTTAGTGTTTCTTGGTATATCAATCACTTTTCATTCTTTTGCATAATTTTCTTATCATTTTGTTTCACTTTCTGCCTTCCTAAGATTGTTTGCATTTATTATTGCTATTGCTGCCATTATAATTTTAACAAAATTAACAAAATTTAAGTTCACTCTCTTCCTGAACTATACAAAGATTAAAGAACTCTTGAATTCTAACCACTCTCCCACCATCATATGTGTTAAACTTGTGTAAGATTTTAATTTATATTTTCTTTATCTCTTAAACATTGATATTTTATATACTAAATGATTATTTATAGTACCCAAATATATACAAACATCTTTTCTCACCATTCCTTCTTACTATTGAGATCTTTCTTATGGAAAAATTTTCTTTATTTCTTAATTATATCCTTTAGAATTCTCATTACTAAGTTTCTATTGTTGGTAAAGTTCTTGTTTGCTTGTCTGAAAATATTTTTATTTTACCTTCATTCTTTAAAGATAAATTAATTGGATTTAAAATTATGATTTGCTTTTAAAATGCTGATTTGCAACTTGAAAATATTGTTCTATTATCTCACATATTCCATTACTGTTATTGGGAAGTCATCTGCCATTCTAATTCGTGTCTCCTGTGATTAATCTGTTTTATATTTGTGCTCTTAAAATGTCTTATTTATCTTTTTTATTTCTAAAATTTTACTGCAATATTTTGTCTTGAGCAGGGTTTTCTTTTAGTATAATTTGTTCTTCTTGATTTATTATTATCAGAATATATTCTGCTTGGGGTTTGCTGTGCATTCTAATCTAAATATTCATTTCTTTCTTTTTTTTAATTTCTGAGAAACTCTTTAAAACATTTTACCTCTTTCTCACTATCTCTATTCTGTCTTCCTATATATCTGATTAGATAGATGTTTTACTTTTTTATTTTATCCTCTAAGGTTTTTAACTTATATCATGTTTTCTTTCTGCTACATTTTGTATAATTTCTGTTGATCTATCTTCCAGTTTAATATTTTTCTGTTTTTATGTATCAAATATTCATTACTTTTAATTATTTAACATTAAGTTTAATTAAATACTTTCCACATTTATATTTCTACTCCTGGAATTCTGTGGAGGTTTGTCAACACTAGAATAAACAAGTTGATTGTGGTTTATACATATGATAGATTACTACATAACAATAAAAAATTAGTGTATTATAGCTATAACCATAACTAAAATGTTGAGGTTCTTTGTTTTCCTCTGTTTATTTAAAAAGAATATTTATTTTTATTTTATCCAGCATTTTTAGGTAATTTGTAGCAAGAAGGATTTTTTTGGAAATGAATTTCAGAAATAATAATCTTGAGCAAGATAAGAAAACAAGCAAATGAATGAAGTGCAATTTTATGTATATAGAGTTCCAATATAAGCAAAACTAAATATGGTATTGTTTAAGAAAAGTATGTGAGTAAAATTAGGGCAATAGTTATCATATAAGTTGAGATAGTTGTTACTGTGGTAAGGAAGAAAGAATCTTGATTGGTATGGATTATATAAGAATCCTCTAAGATTCTGAAAATGTTCTTTTTCTTGCAAACTGGGTGGCAGTTACATAGATATAAACATATATATTTTATATACTCTTAGACACAAACTCTATTCACTCTATTCCATTCTTTGTAAAATATTCCTGGTTTTACTTGATAGTATCTTGTTTCTCACTCAGTCTAGATCCATTCATTTAAAAAATATTTAAACAAGCTTATTCCAAAATCTGTATCCAGTAATTAGAACCTCTAAACTCCTTGGTTGTCTAATTAAGCCATGTTCTTTCTGTTCAGTCTTTTTCATGCTGACATAGTTCTTTCTGTATTGTGATTTATTGTCCAGCTGGGTTTTATCTCTGTGTCCTATGATGATTCAGTGGTTATAAATCCTTACAGAGAGTGCTCTGTGTTCTACCAGTACAGGACCAACTTAAGTTAATTTCTTAACTTGGGATTTCTTATTACTTCCAAGAAATAATTCTTTAAATTTGTATCAGTGTGAAGGCAGTCCCACGTTACAAATTTTTAGGGTAGAGTTTTTTCTGTTTTATTTCATTTTTCTACCAAGAGTCCTGTCTATGACAGATGTTTCCTGTCACATCTGCTTTCTGCAAGGTGGACTTTTCCTAGTCCATATTAGCACTCAAGTTGAAGGACTCTCAATGTCCTATACTTTTGGGCCTGATATCTTATTTTTCTTCTTTTTCTTTGCTTTTAACAATCAAGGTTCTAGATTATTGGGAACAGTAAGTACTCTAGAACTGTGGTGGCTTCAGTGCAGCTTTCCAGTTTGGTACCATAAAGTATTTTAATTTTTGAACAAAAATGTTGAGATTACTTTCCTCTATTTATTTAAAAATCATGTTTATTTTTATTTTATCCAGTATTTATAGGTATTTCGTAGCAAAAAGTCTTTTAATATCTAGTACCTAATAAAAGCAGAAATGGAAGATAAGATTATGTTATTTTCAGTTCTAAGTCTACCCATTAAAGGCCATAAGCCATATATTAGTATACAACTGCGTGATGATCACAGGATAGACTCTGAAGTCAGAATATAGGTTAAATCTATGGCAAAATTTGTGATTCTCATGTCACTAAGGTCCAGCTAAATTTTAAAGAGTTCCTGCCCCACAAAACTAGATTGTTGAATACCAGAGCTTTAGACTTAATGTATGAGAAGTCTTGAGAAAGTTCCTGGAAGGATTCATATTATCTTTTAATTATATCTTTCATGCATTTTTTGAAGTACACTTGTATAAATGTCTCACCATAAAATCTTCTTTTTAGGTGTGGCATTAAGGGTTACGTTGTTATCAACAAGAGGCTATTGTTAGATTTCTAAGTGTTACCTCACATGAGTTTAGTTTTGTTTTCTGGGGAAAACAGGTTACACAGCCCTGCTATCTTCAAGTCCATTACATATAAATTTGATATGATAAATCATATATGCCACATATGTATGTATGTATAGATGATATTTGTATATTGATAACTTTGAGCCAGCTCTTTTAATGGAAAATAAATCAATAAAATCCATAATTTTAAACTTCAACTTTTATTAATAATCATATCATTTACTTGCAGTATGGAGTGTGCTGCCTCCCTTTGGTTGAGGATGCTGCATAGGAGATAACACAAAGAACGTAGGATCCTGGTTGGGAGAGAACTAAAAATGTAATGTAGCTCTTGTACTTTAGGGACCTAGTTGTCAGCCTGGCTACAAACAATGGTTGCTGAGGGGTAAGAGATAAGTGGATGACTTTCATGGGGCCCAGAACTGTCAGGAACAGAAGATATACCATAATGATGACCATCAGGGGGCAGGGTTCCTAACATCTGGCAAGTCACAGCAGCACAGATGTGGCTTCAATGGCTGGCCACACATCTGATTCACTCAGCACATTTGTTAAAAATACCTACTGTACTCTGGGACTTCAGCAGCTATTGGTCAGGGCAGATTAATCTGTTTATTTGTTACTCTCATGGTGATTTGGACATATGCACTAGATAGGAAACTACCTCTGTGCCTGCAGGGCCTTGTCAGGTGCCAAAGATCTCAGAACTGCTCCCCATGATTCCAACATAACAGGCTCACAGCCCTGTATTTTGGAACCCTTGAAAAGATGAACAGGCCCAGGGAATCATGAGCACACCACTTACCAAGAGCCCTGGGGGCTGCAATTAACTTCCGCTACTTGGTATTGCCATAGTCTGGTATTTATGTTCCTGTTTCATCATGTGTTACAGTTTGCTGTATTTATGGTCAAATGTTCATCTCTTGCCTTCCTTCTCCATTTGCTGAACTTGTAGAGGGCAGAATCTCTTCTCGTTAAAAATGTAATCCCCTGTAAGAATTCAAGCAATACTTTGGGAACATAATTGAATTTTAATTGTTGCTATCTCCCCAATTATCCTAACCACATATCCTGATTGGTTGTTTACAATAATAGTAAATTCTGTCAAGCACATAATATGTAGTTGTAGGCTCCTTTTTGGAAGTTACATCACTCACTATTTTCTGCTGCTTCTGCAAGCTTTCTGGAGTGGCACTGTATTTTTTTTTAGTTTGCATTGACAGCATACAATATAATGGTTCATTTAGGATGGGTTTTTATGGGGCCTGTCAAAATTTAGCTGTGTTTTGCATAGTAATCCTAATATTAAATGACAAAATGCATCATAGCAGATACTTCACAACCATTAAGGTGGAAGCAGCGAATGTGTAGGAGATTACTATGCATTGCAAACAGTGGAGCAGCTAAGATAATAAATAAAGTATAATTGAAATCCAGGGGGCTTTGAATATTAGTGGTGTAACAACTCTCTGATCTACAGTGTGTGTGAGAAGTGCTACAGGAAGATTGGCTGTGATTCTTGTGTGCTGGTCTCTTTGCACAGCAGGTGATGTGCTGAACTTAATAACCCGCTGTTCAATTTTTTATTTAAAATATAAGATGGGAGCTAAGTCACAATTGCTTTGGGCAAGTGACTTATAAAAATGTTTGTGTTTAGAAGTGAGCTAATTTGATTAGAGAGCCATGAAATCTGCTCAACAGGGTAATGGAACATCAACTAAATCGAAACTGGCAAAAACCCAGGACTTTGGAAATTAATGAATATTCAATATTGACATGCTCTGAAAATAGATATCTTAAGTATGAGGAAGGAACCAGGGCAGGAGAGAGACAGAGCGGGATTCCATAGCATTTGAGACATTTTCATTCTGTCATATAGTGTTGTGGCAAAAGAATCACATAAGTAAATCGCCATAAAAATCTATAACTTTGTCAGGTCAGAGACAATGTTTTACTAATTTATTTTTGTATTCTGTGACCTTCAAAATACCTTATGCTTTTCACCTAGCAACATTTCAAACACTTTGTAAATTTTTACCAAATGGTGAATAAAACTATCTATCATCATATATTTCAAATTTATTGGGTATGGAGCCAATTGGATACAGAATAGGAAAGTAGTTTTTATGACAAATAAAGAAATGTCCTCTGCTTTGAAAAAAGTAAAATGAATGGGGAAGACATTACTTATATCTATAAAACCAATTGCTATAAACATGACAATAAGCAAATAGCTAGGATATCCTTTTGCTTTGCTAGAGGTCAAACATTGATCTAAGTATTATAAAAATGTAGAAAAATTTCCTTCATACATCTTATTTAAAAAAATATTTCTCAAAGCTTCAAAAATACCTCCTCAAAAATAAATAAAAAGACAGGGAAAAAAAAAAACTAACAAGGTGACTTTAAAATATATAACACTATTTAGGGGCTGAGCCTGTGGCACACTCGGGAGAGTGCAGTGCTGGGAGCACAGCAGCGCTCCCGTCGGATCCTATATAGGGATGACCGGTGCGCTCACAGCGCTCACTGGCTGAGTGTGGTGCGGCCGGTCTCAAAAAGGACAAATATATATGTATATATATATATATATATATATA